>NC_134950.1:134406135-134588635 GCF_965638725.1 Aptenodytes patagonicus
TATTGTCACGATTTTAGTGTATCAAATTTTTATCTGGTCTTGCATTTGGGGGATATGTTGGCTACTATGAGTGCATTCATCTTAAATGGACTGAAATTTTATTTTTAAACTTCCTTCTTTGATTTGGACAGTGCTGAATGGTGAGAATTTCTGTAAAATTGTATGTGTCCTGTTTTTGTGTTAACAGAGCATAAGCAACAGCTGTAGTTAAAATCTTATGAAATACAGTACTAATAAATACAATTAACATTATTTTAATAGACGTTTTTATGTTGCAGCAATCAGTGTAAGCTTTCATAGTGAAGTACAGTTAGTACATATGGTATTGCTACAGTACTAATTACATTTATTGCAATGGCTTTTGCTCTGTTTCAGCCATGCTTTTGTGCGGTGGACTGTTTCATAGAGGCATGCTGATAAAATATATGCTATGAACGCAGCAGATGATATTAGAATAGATAAATGTAGAAGTTGGTTATAGCTGTCTGAAGGCCTCTTGGTTATGAAATACATATCAGTGTTGGTCCCAAGGGTTTTGAGGATAACTGTGGCAAGAGAATATATGTTCAAAGGAGAGTCCGTTCTGTACGGAGCTTTCCAAATCTGTTGATACAAGCTCTGTCACGTACACTGCTTCTTATTTTTACCATTCTCATTCTTCTAGTGCTCAAAGGTTGCAAACAAAAATAGGGTCCTGTTGCAGTAGGTACTCTGCAAATAAAGAAGGCAGGGGTGTACAATCCAGCATGGTGTTTGAGGCACTCTTATAGCAGCGCTTATAATACTAGTCTTGGAATGAGAAAATAGTGGAGCGCTATCGTCACAGCAGCGCCCCTGGGCTAAATAGGTGTTGAGAAGCGAGGCCGGTGAGCATGGGCACTGTAGGCTCACAGCCTTGGAGTTACTGCTTCTGAGGACAGAGCTTGTGCCTGTCTGGCATTGGGTGCTAGTGCAGGTGTATCTGAGTCTTGATTCAGAATTGCAGGAGGGTAGCTGATAAGGTTGCCACACCATACTCAGTAGTTCATTACTTCTGCACAGGTAGCTGTGCTGTCCATGAAGCAGTTGTCAAACCTGTGCCAGACGTTTACTTTAGGTAAATCCAGCCTTGATTTGGGAATAAGAGCAGGTATGTGAAGTGAAAGACTTCTCTAAGGTCTCTGTCAGGCCTGTTTTTCCAATTTATTTATTTATATTTTTTACAGTTGGTTGGCATGGAATGCCTCTCATCCTGGCTTCTGCTGGGGTAGAAGGACTGGTTCTTTTTAATTGCCGATATGCTTTGGAACACAAAGCATTTCTTTAATTTTTAATGCTAGAAGACTGTACCTGTGGTAGAGTATAATACTGAAGACTGGGGCCACAATGCAGAAGGGGATATTAAAAATGGAAAAGTAATAGGATACTTTCTGTTGCACTTCTAATGAGTTGTTCAAAGCTGGTCAAAGAGCACTGAAAGGAGAGGGTAAAGCCAACAAATGTCTTCACGTTTACCTCATTCCCTGGAATGTCATAACTTAGGGGAGAGGCGACTCCTGATTGACATGCTGGATGTGGCTCCCCCGAAAACAGCTGACCTGTCTTACAGCTCAGTCCCTGACACCTGTGCAACCCCTTTGCCTCAGCCCTCCTGGGCAGATGGCTTGGGGATTCTATTTCTGTGAGTCTAGCTGGCAACAGGACCTGTGCCCAGTGGAGGTGGCATGCTCGCCCAGTTACGAGGACTGCGGCAGGAGAGTGGGGATACGTAGGAATAAAGAGCTCACTTGGCTAAGAATCTCCCCAATATGGAGAGCTGCCAGTGAGTAAAGTGGGTGCACAACGTGATCTGGGTAACCCAGAGAGGTCAGTTCTTCATAAATGGAGGAGGCCATTAAATAGAGCAGGATCTCAGGGAGCTGGGACCAAAAATATGGAGAAAGAGGAAATAAAGAAGAAGGGGAAATGATGAGAATTTAAAAGCAGGAAGCAGTCTGGAAAATGACACTACTGGACATAGGAAAGGCTCTGAGGGAGTAAGACTGTAAGGCTTGATGCAAAAGAAAAGGTTTTTCCAGAGATAGGCACTGGTGTCAGAAAAGAAATGAATAGAAATGGAATAGAAAGAAATGGGGTGGGAAAGGTGGTTTCCTGCGAGCACATTTTTCTTCCAGCTTCCGTGCAAGAAGCTTACTGCATTTTCTTTAGAGAGCTCTGTTTGGCAAATCTAGGTGATTATGGGAGTAAACTAACAGTGTCTCTCTAAAGCAGAATAGAGTGAGATTCATCTCTTCTATGGCTGTGTCCAGAAGACCCTCCATCTCCTCTTCCATCACATGAGGGGAAATATCTGTCAAAAGTATACTTCAGATTCTCGCTAATGGTGAGAGAGAGGATGGGTCTGAACAGCCCACTCTTGATGTGTTGACTGATATTCAGGTGTGGTTGTGGACAATGAAATGGTCAAGTCAGGTTCTAACAAGAGTGTCCCAGGCTTGGTGGCTTTGAAGCTGTTTAAAAAGAAAATGTCTTCTGGCTGGAAGGCTATATACTAATCATTTGGATTTAAGATTGGAAGATACAGTTCCTCTGGGAAATTTTATTTATACCATAAATATTATGGCAGGAACTGGTTTCCTGAATTTCATACTTTTGTTTCACGTGCTTTTCTTCACCTCTGATAGGCAGAGATCTTTCTAGTTCTCTCACATACCCTTGCTAGGCTTGCTGATACCTTCTGTAGTCAATGTGTATTGGTTTATAGCACTGCCAGGCCCAGCTCCTAGCTTTGGACTTGAGGCCCGTTTCCTGTGCCCTGTGTCTGCTCTCACAACCTGCCATTGCAGCTTACTGCTATTTCCCACCTTGAGGGTTAGAACAGGATTAGGAAATGAGGAGAAATGGGTGCTGGAAGTCAGGTGGACTAAGGAGAGCCCCACAAGTTCCTGCTGTTCTCCTTGCTGCTCTGGGATCGGAAATTCTCTCATGTCTCAGAGGGAGGGGAAAAAACTGACTCCTTGGTATCGTGTTATAATACTTCCACAAGTTTCATTTCCACGAGGTGAAAACTTTGAATTAGTTGTCTTTAGAAAGTTAGCCACACAAATATATGAAAAAAAATGTGCAATATTTAGGAGAACCTACTGCAGAAATGTCTGCAAGTACACTTTTTTTTCACATGCTTTTGTTATTTTCTGCTGTTCTGAGACTTTCTTTGGGGAAGAAAGTCTGCTTTTTGTGTTGTTTTTAATGCTTCAGCAGTCTGGTGTTCCTGTGTCTGTTGGGATACTTGATCATGAAAGCAGACCCTCAGACAGACCGGTCCTCTACTCGGTTTACTCTATGGCACATGCAGCAAGTGCGACAGCATTGAAAATGTCCTTATTGTATGTGAGGTGTAGAGCTGATTTTATGCAAGTATAGTAGCTATTAGATTGAGTGCTAAGGGCGTCTGGCAGCTTAGCCTGATACATGTACAGAAGTCTCATAGCTTAGCATCAAAAGCAGTAAGGTGATAGATGATGGCAAAAACTGTAGTCCGCTGCCCAGAGTAGCAGACCTGTCAACTCTACTAAAGATCAGTACAAACATGAAGCTCAGCGCCAGTGAAAATATAACTGTTTTTTTCTTTGAAGTTATTTTGTTCAATAATCCTCTAAAAAAATAATGCAGAAGATTCTGAATTGTAAAGTTTAGTCTTGTGTTGCTCACAGACTTGTTCAATGACGAGGGTGTTCTCTGTAGATGGCATTTGAGGATAGTAGGTGAATTATTTTGGTCTAGACTTCTCTTTTTAAGAAAAGCATGTAACATTTCCTGGATGCTCTACAAATAAAGAGCATGCAAACTAAAACAGTATCTTATGTGTAACTTTACGCTGCTAAATTGTGCAGGTTAAAAGCTGAGATCAATTTATGTTTGTTTTAAACTGCAGCAGCTGTGTTGGCCCTAAGCATGTATCAGTTAGGTGAGATAGAGGTGTGACACTCAATGTTGTTGCAAAAGACATAATTGTCAAAGGATTTTCTTTATGGATTGTGAATTCAAGGTGTGTGTATTATTACCAAAAAACTGCTGGGGTTATGGTGGCAGCTTTTTATAGTAAGGGATTGTAGCTGATCAGTATGGAGAACTGTGCAGTTTGGTCTGTAGCTTATATTTTTTTTTTTTTTGGCTTGATAAATTAGTTCTTGTTGTCTGTGCACTTGCTGGTGCGAGAAGCACGGTTTGTACTAAACTTCACTAGCGAATGCCAGTCATAAGCTTTGAAAGATTTTAGAGTTGTTTGTTGCTTAACCAGCAAGCAAATGTGAACCACTTCTTTTCTAGCATTTCTTCTTCCCACTCTATCACTGATGCAACTGCTCTCTCCAGTATTGAATAAACGGTCCCCTGTTAGAACAACTGACATCTGGAAGACTCTTCACAGTACTTCACATAGCAATGTTCTGACTCAGCCATTAGTTGTCAGAGCTCAAATCGGGGTCATCTCAAGAAATCTGTAATGCCTTTTACTTCTAGTAAGAGCTGGCCTGAAAATCTGCTTAATGTTGTCATTCAAAATTTACATGGTTTCATTAGGCTTATTAAAAGCAATGAAAAATGCAGCAGTACGTAACACTGATAAAGCCCTTTCACCTTGCTATTTCAAATCACGTTTATGGACGATGAATTTAGCTTCCCAGTAGCCCTGGGCAGAGGTATTATCTCCATTTTATGGACAAGAAAACTGAGTTAGATTCAATGACTTGTCCAAGGTCATACGTAAGACTGGTAGTATTGGGGGGAAAAAATGTCCAGACTTCTGTCTTAATTACATGATAATTTTTTTGAATAAACTCACTGTCTTAAAAAGATGCATCTGTGTCTTTAGGGTTTAAAAAATTATTTTCAGGATTAATTTTGCAAAAATTAATCAGTATTTTCCTCAGAAGCATGATTCTCACGACTGAGAATATTAAGTAGAATTCATATCCTTTTTTGTAGACTTCAGTTCACTGCTTCCTACAAAAACTTGGTTGTAGTCCACTTTGGCTCTGTTGTTCTCTGCCTTTGTGAAATAAAGCTGCCCTCATTATTTAGCATTCTTACATTTGCATATGTACAAGAGGGAACAGCTGCTTTCTGCAGGGATTTTGTGTACTCATTCATATTCCCACAGTGGTGGCCTTGTTCTGAAGCACACTGCTACCCTGTGGAAAAGCAGAAGAATACATGGACAATATAGAAATCAGTTTGTTATTAGACATTTGGAAGTACTGCCATAAAGGGAAAAATACAACCACAGAGTCACATTTTAAAATCTGAAACAAGTGCCATGTAATGATGATCTATAAAAGTATCTTTCTCTTAGAGCTGCTGGAAAGTTATGGGGGAAAAAATTCTGTTCAAAAACATAGATTTGTTTTTTGAATTTGTTTTCTAATATTATCACTAAGAATGTTTTGTGGTTTTTTTAAAAAAAACGAACGAAAAAATAGTACTGCTTATTTCTCATTTGAAGGTGATCTTGGCCTAGGTAATAAATAGCCATTCCCATATCCATGGACAGAAAATTACATGCCTCTATATTGATATAAACTTGACGTTTCCAGGTATGATCCAGACAACAGTTCAGTTCCCAAAGATTTGTGAATAGCTAGCCAGTCACAGGAGTTTGGCCCTTCCTTATTTTTTTATAACACTTTTACTGTATATTTTCTAATACCTCAACTTTAGATCTTAAAATTTTTGAGATGTATGAAAAATTAAATGACAAAAATAGATTAATTCTCTCCATAAACTGAAAGACTTAAAATCCGTAATCCATGTTGGAGATAAAGAGAACTAAAGCTCCAGCCAGAGATGTGAGAACGCATTAAGGACTATAATTTGTACACATTGTGTGCAAATGCAACATCTTAGTGAGTTTTGAGAACTTTGCTTTTCAGTTCTTCAGAAAAAAGCAAATACATTCACTTTGCATTTCTCTTTAAAATTTTGAAGCATCTTAAATTGATTTTGAGAAAGAACTTTGAGTCCAAGCGTATGTAATTTTATCCCAAAGCATTAAGACATATATATACATGAGATTGTGAAAACCTGTGCAGTTAGAATGGAAAGTGTTAGAATGTGATAGTCGCAACTGGACCAGCCATTTAAAATAATACAATAAGAATATGATTCTGAAGCATTTGCTTCCTTGCTGGAATTTTTTTCTTGCTCTTTTGCCACCTTCTGCTGTTGGAATTCTTGGTTTAATAGTAGCAGATAGTATTAAAATATTTTCAAGAGGGAGGAAAGCACTTACAGAATTATTAATATTCTGCTTATGGATATCTGAAAAAAAATTGAAGGTCATAGTCTGACCTAGAGACCTTGGCAGTGTCCTTTAAACAAGCATTAATCATACGTAGTGCATCAAATCATCATGTGCGAGATAACATTAGTGACCTCTCCAACTGAGAATAACGAATGACTCTTAATTTTCCTTTCTGTACATGACAGTAGTGTTGACAACCTCTATGTATATTTTTTGCCCTGTACCTAATCAACTGATCATTCTCAACACAAAATTTTCCTTGAAGTACATCTTTTCGCTCCTATTTCTGCATGATAGGAACCTGTGTAGAGAACATGTATGGATTAGTCATCATATATGCATGTTTATTTCTGTTGGGATGTCTAAAAGCAAAGTAGTTTCTGCATCTTTTATGCTGATGAAATGACATACTGAACAAGGGGAATTGGATTATGTTGACTAGTTAAAATATATAAATGTATAAAGCTGTGCTTCAAAACCTGGGTAAAAGTACACCATGCAACAGCATTCTTGGGGAAAATGCATATTGCTCAAAACATTTTTTGATAATGTCTTTATTGATGTGAAAAACTTAAAATAATCCATGCATCTTCTACATTACCTGTATGAAAGTTGCTTAAAAGTCCTAAAGAGGGCATTAGTAGTTGTAACTGGAATTGTGATGTGCTCAGAGATGTCTTTATATGCAGTTAGAGAGTCAGAGTAAATATTTTAGAGCTAAACTGAAGACTTAATTGCCTGTCAGCTGCTGAAAAGGTCTTGTTAAACCAATTATAACCCTATAATGCCTTAGTCTTTATTCTAAAATGGCCATCACTGCAGCTACAGGGTACTGGAGGAGTCCACAGGATTAATGTGTGTTAAAGGGTTAACAGGCACCTTAGGCAGTATTTTGTGACTGTTGCTGCCTTCACAGAAACTGCCTCAGGATTTCAGCATTCTGGCCTGTCAGTCTTGCCATTGCTCCATCACCTGTAGTCTGATCATTCCAGCTGGTTTCCTCCTTCTCCCATTTTTGCAGCCTGGCCTTAAGTATGAGCAGTGGCTGCTTGGCTGAGCCCTGCAGAGACTTGCAACTTGCTGGCTATCCTGATATTCATTCAGCCCTTCACCATGGATTTGGAGGCAAAAGTAATGTGCCATCTCGTTGGCATCTTGGGGTGCTGCAGATCAGAAGTCTGGTCTTGCTTTGTCTTTCACTGGTGGTGCCAACTGTTAGTCTGGCTCCCCAGATGTTTTCCTGACCAAATTTCACTGAATGGCCGTGGAACAGAGTCCGCAGAAGTCTAATATTTTAAGATTTTGCTGCAGCTGCAGACTTTCTCGGTGGCATTTGTTTACTCGTTTGTTCTTTTTGGCACTTGTGTCATTTAGAGATCAAATTAGCAGCCTCTGCGGCTAGTTGCTAAAACCGAACGGTTCATAGGAGAAGGGTATCAGATTAAATCTCAGAAGACTAAGCGCCCTGAAGTACCATGTAGCATCTCTTTAAAAGGTCATAATGGGTGGCTAAATAAACTCTGTGGGTTTTGGCCATGTTGCTGGAAGCTTTCAGGAAAACCCTCTGAGTGGTGGTTTCAACCTTCATCTACTTGTTAGTCAAGACTAAGTACAGCTGGGCTTTTTCAACCACTCAGCTAGTAAAATTGGCAGTAGGGTAAAGTGAAACTCCCTTATTTGATCGTATAGGCAATGTCTAGGATGCTCATCATGTTCACATCAGTTGCAGTAGGCGTCTTTGTCATGCTTGCTCTTTTCGTCGATTGCTTGGGGTATTGCAAATTAGAGATGATTAGATGCTCTTTCCATAATCCAACTAAATATTGAAGCTACATTTGAGCTGTAACATTATTGCTTTGCTGAAGTCCCCTGTGAGAGTTTTGCCAGAGGTTTAAAATTCCTAAGCCAGATCGTATTCTGTATTACAGAAATCTTTTTAAAAAATATTTTACAGAACGGCTTCCAGCTCAGTAAGCTTCAATTTATGAACATCTGAATAACAGAAGAAAGATTAATAAATCTGAGCTACTATGCAATTTATAATCCTTCGCATACCTACAAAATGCCGTTTTTCCTAATAGGCTTAAATTCTAGTATGCTTTTTAACCAGTAAGGTTCATCCGTTTTTGATGACTTGCCGCAAGGGAAGATCTAGAATTTTAGTTCCAGAAAATTATTTCTACTCTGAATTTGAGTTTCTCATTGGCTAAAATTCTTCCAGAATTTGCAGAGAGAATGTTTTATGTACTGCACTGTACTGTGTTGTAGGATAACTGTGCCCTACATATCTTCTACTCAACCTGAAAAGGACACTACAAATGACACAGACATGAAGTTCAGTATTTGCCCCCGAGTCTGTGTCACCACAGCTAGCTTCAAGTGGTTAGTCAAGTCCCTGATTTTTAAAAGGCTAATTGCTTCTTAAAGTCTAAAAGAGAGAGTTAGAAGACTGGTGTGTCTCCCCCCCCCCCCTTCTTTCTTGAAATGTGCTGACTTGTTTTGTGCTGCAGCTCACCTCTTTCACCCTTCAAATGGTATTGTTCAACAGTGACACCTTTCTGTATTTAATAACCAAATGATAAATTTTAGGTTGTTCCATATTGTAATACATGTCTTCAGCCATGTTTTTTGTTTTTTAAGACTAACAAGTTCTCAACAGTGAAACAAACAGAACAAATCTGTGTGCTGATTTTTGGGTTGTCCATCTGCTTAACAAGATTCTGTCTTGTTAATCTAAATCCCTCTGTTGGTCTTCGCTTTAATGGCCTTCAATGTTGAAGTTCATCATTGCCACTTAAAGTTAGTGCTCCTACTATAGTGGTGTGGTTTTTTTTTTCCTTCCCTGTGGATCTATTTCAAATTATAAAGCAAGCACATCAAGTTCGTGATGTATGCTGTGACTATACCTGGTAACTAAGTCAGTGTTCTGTGCTCAGCCAGTTGTGTTCAAGCGCATTCCTGAATCTAGGTTGCATCTCTAGAGCCAGCTGGATAATTTAGGCTCTGTAGCCTAGTAATTAATGTACCATCCAAACCAGCTTGTTTCAGTTTCTGTTCTGAGTATCAGTTTCTCTGATTTCTCTCTTAATGCTTGTTTTCTTTTTTTTTTAAACCAACCAACCCCCACCTCCATCTGCTTAGTGGTTTTTTTTTACACTGTCTTTCCATAGATCAAGAATTGCTGTTATGAAAACTTAAGAATTAAGCAGTTGTGCTGTTCTAACTCTGAGATTTAATTCTGTATGGACATTAAAGTTGTTATGCGCTGTGCAGATAATATGGTATCATGCTTCTCTGAAATAAGTTACCAAAGAACCATAAGAACTACGACATGATTAATCATGCAAATTAACTTTTTAAGGGTTTCTACTTTATTTGTCCTTAAACATGAGTTCTTAGATTTGTACCTTTAAAAATATTTTCAGACTTACTCCTTTGAGTTGTCAGTTTAGTTACATAATCTAACTTTTGCTGTTGTATACAATGGCAAACTAGGCACAAATAGCTTTATAGATCTGAAAGATTAGTGTGAGTTTAGTGTGTAACTGAGAGTACTATCTGCATTAATTCTTCTCAGTTGTTTAGAAAACTATGCTTTGATTAATATTTGCCTCCTGTAGGGATAGAAGTCTCAAAATGGAGAAAAATCTTGAAGGACCACACCAACCTTTATTGTAAAATTCAGTTCAGAGCTACAGAGGTGTATGAAGATGTAACTAAATATTTTTGTCTCTGTTGTAATTAAACATTATTGTTTTTTCCTTTCTCACTATAGACTTGATGGTGACCTTTTTTCTTTCTGTGTAATCTTAATTTAGTGCTACGGCTTCAGCTCATTTCTCTGAATAAAGGATGCTAATTTACATGTATCTACACAGATGGTCATCTCATTTTTTCATTTAACAATATGCTACAAGACATTCTTTACTATTTTTCCTGTTTCTATAGAAATTTCTTGCTCAAAAAAAATCTTTGTGTGACTTCATTATTATAATAATTTTTAACCTTATTAATCAAAAAAAAGTCAGGAGAGTACCTTTTGGGGCTGTAAAATACGACAGTAGATGCTGCCTCCAAGAAATAATTAAATGGAAAAGTGATAATATGTGTGAGGGGATCTTTCTGAGACTATTTGTAAACTTTTGATTTCTAAATGTTGCCTTCAGGCTTGGTAAGAAAAGCTCAGTGTTTGTAAAGATTATCCTGACAGCAATATGCTGGGTCAATTGTCAAGACATGTTTAGCATGGGGGGATGTATTAATCTGCTACAGCTACCACTGTAAGTGGTTGGAATAAATAGAGGGCTCAAGCAGATGAAGAAGGATTAGCTGTGTAAATTGAGCAAACTCTTCAATCACCAAACCAGTGATTTTACAAAGGATTAGTCTGCTTTTACAAATATTGATTACTGATTTGTTACTCAGAATGAAGATGATATACCTTGTGCAGTTGCTATGTAGTATGCTAGTGAAGTGTACATCATTCATATTAATGGGATTGTCATAGGCATTACAGAAACTGACAGATTTATTATAGCAGCGCCGTTAGCATTGTCATAGTTAAGGTTGTGTCAGCATTTCCATTAAAAGTCCCATATTCTTTTTTTGGTGTTCATAGATCAACTTGAAAATTTGCTCCGTTGAAATTTGGCAATACCAGTTTATAGTGTTGACACAATTATTATTTTTGTGCACTTTTAAAGAGAACTGAATCAACACATTTTAAATTAGAAGAAAATACTGCATATGATTTTAAAAATAATGTTCGCAGGTTTGAATTCTTTTTTTTTTTAGTGCAGCTTTTGAGTGATATTGTGTATGTTCAGTAGTTTCATTAAGCCAGGTTTGTAGAGGAGCGTATGTGTGTTAACCAGTGGCTATAAAGTGAAAATAACCAAGAAATTTTTGTATAAATGAGCTCTTTTGCCTCTCTAAAGGCTTGTCTAGCTTTTTTCCAGTGCTACTAGTTATCTGATAAAGATAATTACGTTTCTTACAAATCCTGTCCCACTTACATCCACAGACCATAGTATTACCACTAAAAACTGTCTACAGACCAAGTAATGCTATTCTGTTAGCAGGTTCAGTTAATTCAGTTAACCTTTAATGTTACAGCTGGTTTAAGTTTCAACAGTGGTACATTCACTGGGCGGTTTGTCTTTTGAATCCTTAATTTAGGTTTATGTTCAGAGGTAGGTTTAAGGAAAATTCAGGTGTGGTGTGAGAATCAAGGGACACAAGATGAGAGTTCAGTGAGTTTGGAAAAAATCCCACTGACATTTATTCAGCTACTTCCTCATTGTAAAAGTCTTAAGTTTTAAAAAATGCCCATTTCTCTGTGTCATCTTTCTCCTCATATACAGATATGCCACAAAACTCAATCACAGCTCTTACCTTGATTCTCTTTTCCCAAGTTGTGATCCCTGTTGCAGAATACGATGGTAACTGGTTTGTGTGAACTTTCAATCCCTTAACAGTTTGGGATTTCCCGTTGTAGATCTGAAGATATGGAAACCTCTATGCATTTACCATAGGAAAAGACAAGCATTTAGCAAGTCAATCTAAGTGATCCTCTTTCACTTTTGGATTTCAATCTCATAGATGGTATGCAAATAAAAAATACTATTTCAAATATTCCTACTTGATACTAAAATCAGTAAGAACTGCATAGAGTCATCTGAGAAAGGTAATAGTCATGTGAAAAAGGAAATACGTTCTGTAGCTTGGTATGACTTAGGCCACTGAAAAAGTAAAGTGGACATTTCAAGTGTAACAAAATGGGACTTATGGGAGAATTGGAACAGTTGGTCTGATCTCTTCTCTTGTTCAGAGAAAAACAGCTTCTGCCAGAGCTCTTGTTGCTTGCAACTTCAAGTGTGTGATTTCTTCTGGAGACTTCAAATGGAGTGGAAAATATTAGTGTGATCATTCAGAAAACTTGGAGTTGATATTGGAAAGTGGTTCTTCCTGTCATTCTCAGTACTCCAAGGTGAATGACGACTGAAATTTACATCTGGAAAGCTTTCAGGAAACTCAAGAGTGCTCTGCTGGCTTCTTGCAGTGTTCTCTGCTGGCTTCTTACAGTGTTTCCCTTGTTCTTTTAAGTTTGGTCCCATGCAATTACAGCAAAATAGGAGAATTTTTTATCTTTGTGGTAGCAACCTCCTTGTGAGAGGAGGTTTGAAAATAGTGATGTGTTTTTTCCAACAATGAAACCTTTGGATTTTTATTACCTCTTTACCACCTGTTTCAGAGTACTTAAAAATAAAGGTACTGTGTTAGTCACTTTGGAGTTTTTTTACCTTTAAGTTGTCTCATGGTCTTGCTCTGTAGATTGATTGAATGTGTTTTTGGTTTTTTTGTAAGTGCAATGTCATCGTTGCAGAAGGCTAATTCTATCAGAACTTCCTACTTCTACTTGCTGAATGATAATGCATATGCATTTTGCATATCTGTTGCAGTGGGAAAACTTGAAAGGCTCATGTGAGATTTTTCTTCCTTTTGTTTTTATTTTAAAAAGGCTTGTCTTTACATGCAGACTGCAGCGTAAAGTCATACCTCCATCTTAATCCAAATTAGGTTTTGAATGCAGAGGAGCTTTGAGTGTGATAGTTCACTGATCACTGAGCGTAGCTTTTTCCTTAAATTATCAGTAGTAGAAGAAATGTATCAAAAATGAGGCAATGAGGCAGAACATTCAAGCCATTTTGTGTTTGCAGGAATACATAAAACGTGGAAAACGAAAACTGTAGCTTTTGTGGACCTCTGTATTGAAATCTGCAAGTGCCACTTTTAAAGATGTGAGTCTGTTTTTAGCTGACTGTAGGAATTCTAATCTCTTCCTTTATACAGATGAAAGATTTTTCAGATCCAACCAGTAATGTTAAAACTTTTTTTGATCAAGGATATGAGCTGTTGGAGCATTTAAAATGCTCGAAGTGTGTACGTATGTTTCCTTTCAGAAGCTTAGCAGGCCGAGCCTTTGGCCAGGAGTCAGAACAGTTGGAACTTCGCAGACTACACAGCTAATCCGAGAGGGCTGCCACTTCGCATAAGTGACTTCCATATATAAAGCATCATACAATTTACACTGGGGTTTTTTATTGGTGTTTTGTGGTAGTCTGAGAATTTCCTTGTTTCCCTGGATTTCTTTGGTATTGCTCATTGTATTTCCAGTGTGTTATGCTTCTGATGAGAGCAGGAGTTAAAATGTTCCCCTTCCCAAATATCCCTATTACAGATTGAAAGTCAAGTTGGATTGTTTTCCTGTTCAGCTAAATTTGGCATGTCTTGAACTGTAGGGTTTTTTGTTGTTTGGTTTTGGGTTTTTTTGTTTTGTTTGTTTTTTAATTTTTAAAGGGGGCTTAAACTAGCTTCTGGAACTAGAAACAGAACAACTTAGGAAAGGAGGTAAACACCATAGAACTTACTTAGGAGAGGGTACAGGGCAAAAAATTTGGGAAATGATAAGAGGAAGAAAATGTATATGCTTTTTGTATAATTGATGTGTGATTTGTGAAGAGTCTAGCTTGCATGGTATTACCAAAATTTGGGTAAGAGTCTCAGAGTTCATGTGATTTAAGCTCTCATAGATCTGTCAAAATGTTGTTGAGTAATAAATACTTGGATTACTATGATGCTGAAACTAAAAGAACATGTACTACTAATTTTTAAATATAACTTGAGAGTTCATTGTTTAGCTTTGCAAGAAATGACATTTGGCAGTTTTTCTGCCAAAACGTAATAAATCCTTCTCATGTTCAGTTAAATAGTTGTCATTGCTTAGTCTCAGTTTAGGCTTATTTGCTGAACAAAATGTGCCAGTTGCCCAAAGATGAAATTTTAGACCCTTCAAAAGTACTAATTAAAAACATTATGACAAAATCAGAAAAGTAATAGGAAACTTCTAGTTCTGATTACCATAAGTTTTTCTTAAGGTGTTGTGATATGTGGTTATTTCTAAGGGATTGTTATGCTTACCAGGTGGCTATTTAGAAATAGTAGTAAACTGCAGTGTACAATTGTATTGTAGTATTACCTTTTCCAGATGTTTTAGATGTTAAGCTGAAAATTGGTTTTTTTCACCTGGACATATTAAATGCTAGCTTTTAATGTGCTGTTTGATAAACCTATAGGACTTTCTTCCTATTAGTCATCTGGGAATACAGGAATCATGATGTGGTTAAAGATGCTATCCATATGCAATTTGACATCGTACTGGTCATACTCCAGCTGTAGACTCTTTATACCTGGCCTTTTAATTTTCTCTGATTAGCTAACAGCACCTTCTGTGGTTCAGCTATCGTGTAGATATTCTGAATCTTTACTTGGGGTTTCTAATCAAAATTGGATGTGTGTGCTTGTCTGTGAGACGATGCTGGGAAACTTCAACTTGCCTACATCACTTCATGAGAATTTCCAGTACCTCTAATTGATCCATGATGGTCTATTTTGACTTGCTTCTATCTGCAATGCAGAGGCATTGTTTTTTGTCTTGTGTTTTCCTGCATATTTTATTTCTCATAACAAAGTAGGGCGCTGAGCTTTTTGTTGCATAGGCAAAATTTGTATTGTCAATCTCTACAACTGATACACTTTTCTGTTAGCTGTGTGTGGGCCTCTGGGTGATTGAAACCTTTCTGTCTTGCGCTGGAATGATTGATTAAACTTTGATGATCCTTGGAGGGATTTAAGCAGAACTCTTACATTTCTATGCCTTGTATTACAGTGGCGTGAGCGGTAGACCTTGTACAAGAGACCTTTTCTTTACTGCTGTATCTTCTTTCTGTCTTCTTGCCTCAGAATCTTTGAGAAACAGCAGAAGCGGGAAGGCTGCTCCTGTGAAGCGTGCAGTGGCCCCTTCTATAACCCTGGGGGATAATGCCTGCTCACAGCAGAAAACATAACTTTTTTTTTTGCCATGTGCTGTGGGTGTCATTTGTGAAATTTTAATAATTACCTATGTGAAAGTAAATCTGGATCAAGGGGTGAAAGCCATGAATTCCTCTGTACATTAAGGTGCTATGCAAAATGTAACAGTGGGCGTTTTAGAACCAGTTTGAAAGCTAACAAAAGAATGCACAAGTCCAGGACAATACTGGTTTATAAATTCAAAGTTAAGTTTGCATGAGGAGTGCATGATCCAAGATAATTCCATTTGGCTGTGGATCCTGGTGAATGGAGTCTGACTGGCTGACTCCCGTAATTTATTAAAAATAAAAAAAAAGTCTTTGTCAAATGAAATATGTTACAACTACTAAAGAAACTTTGCTCAGAAAACAGATGAGGATTGAGAAGCCATAGATGTAAGATTTTTTTAGATTTAAAATATCTAAATACACAGTTATTTAATTAGGGGCTAAATGAAAATGACAAAAAGAGACAGATTTCAAGCATGCTAACTGCTTAAAAGAGCTAAATATTTCTGTAAAGACTATGTTGCAGTAGTTTTTAGGCTGCCTGGCCCACTGCCTTCTCCTGAGCTTACAGAAAGGGAAGGGAGGAGAAATGCTCATACTGCTCTCCTTCCAAGGGAGGAGTCAAGAAGAAATACTCAGCTTTTAGGCCTCTGAGGGTGTGGTATTAGTGTTTGTAACCCAAACTTCATATCCCAAATTAGAAAGAATTAAAACTAGAAACAGATGATACTGCTTTAAGTATTCTTTAATAAAATACACTGCTGGCTCTTCTTAGAGGAATATATCAAGGCAAGTTATTCTGTGAAAATTATTGTAAACTATTAGAGAACACAATCGTGAATGCTGGGGATGGCTCCGGAGCAAAACTTCACAGACTAGGCAGTCTTTGGAACAAGCACTTTGAAGACCAAAATGCTAACTTTTCTTGAACCAATGTTTCAAAAGCTAAACATTTTCATTATATTTATTCCCCTGAGTGAAATGTGTTTTCTTTAACATTTATCTTTTGATTCTTGCATGTTAAACTAATTCAGAGCTATTAGGCTACTACTTTTGCAAAATACTGAAGTGGTCTTTGTGAAAGTGTTCAAGACAGTTGATGAAGCTACTGAGATTTTGTGATCTTCCTACTGATAACTTTTCCTTAATCAGAAGACTCTAGGAAATAGGATTTTTTAAAATTCAGTATACATTAATCTTCTCTTTAATAAAAAAAAGTGTAGGGAGAAGGTATGCATATGAAAGTAAAACACCTCCTCTTTAGCCTAGATTCACAGTGCTTGTGCAACAGATGTGACCCCAGTGTATTGCTATGTACAGATTCAGAGATAATTGAATCCCTCTGTAGTAGCTATTAAAAATGGGTAAATGCTGTATTTCCAGATCAAAATGTAATGGAGAGATGTGAAGATTTTTGGGAGAAGTGTATGAGAAGGGGGGTGGGAGGGAAGAAAAGGAGATGAAAATACTTTTTGTGTTGCTAGAAACATTACGCCTTAGCTCAACTGTAACACAAATATTTTCAGAAAATCTTTGCCAGTTTAGAATTGCAGCCTGAGAGGGATCATAAAAGCCCTGAGCTTGAGGACACCCCCCCCTATTTTCTGCATTTTAAAGGATATTATTTCAATAGTTAGAGTAGTAACTCTGTTTGTTTTTTAGAGAAACACCCAGTTTCATACTAAATTATAAGGTACACTTTCATATTGCCAGCATTTTTCCTCTCTGTTTTCTAGCTGATGACAAAGTTTTTACTAACAGTAATTCAAACAGGAATGGATTTCAGTTTCTCCTTTTGTATAAATGGGTCTTCAGTGCAGTAAAAAGGAAGCTGGAAAAATAATTTTCAATAATAGTGATTATTTTTTTTTTTAGTTAAAGGAAGATAAAGAAATAGCAATCACTGTTTTCTCCATATAATCAAATTAATATATTTTGTCCTGGCAGTTTTCTTTTACAAAGACTGAAGAACAGTGAATTATTCTTATTTGAGCAAGAAGTCTTTACCATTATAATAGTTACACCTATGGTCCTCTACTAGGAAAGCAAGCTGTAATCAGCCACTTAACTGTTACTGAATGACACTTATCTCCACTTCGCCTGTTTAACTTCCCATAAGCATGCTAAGCACCTCTTCAGAATGCATTGACCTCTAATTATTTCTTGCTTTATGTATCCCTTAGCCCACATTGAAGAAATAAAAAATATTCCTATTGGTATACGGTGCAGAATAATACAACCTGGTTTTGTTTTATTTATTTTATATACAGAATGAAATTTTAACACCTTTGGGTCCTCCAAAAATCAAAATGCCATGCATAATGATTGAATTTCATGCTTTATCATGTGAAGTGACATTGATGAAACTGTTTTTAAGTAATGGGCCAAATTCACTATTGCAGTAGGGCATAAAATTGCATCATTCAGGCTTTTGACTGTCTGATTACCAAGTTGCAAAAAATTGTAGCCATCCTATAAGCTGTAGTCTGAGGTCTTTCTGAAGTCACAAGATGCATTGGATTTGTGGGATTTGTGCAGTGGAACCTGTACATTAACACACCTACGTTAACAACGTTCATGTTTTTCTGAAGTCAGAGCATGACTGGTAGAAAAGCTGGCTTTATGCTTGAGTGAGAGCATTTCGCTTTCTTCTCACTGGAGGAATTCTTAGCCTGGCAGCAATAGCATTATAATAACGGCCAGCTGCTCACTTGGCACAAGAGTACCTAGAACCAAGAGGAAGAGCCTGGTGCATTATATGTGTAATTTACTCTTCTCTAAAACTTGAAGGCTTAGGCCCCATAAATATTTTGATCTGGTCTTTGGCCTTTGTAGACATCAGTCTGGGAATATGCATGTGGAGCATAGCTTGCAGATTTTAGTTTGGAGTACATTGAAGTAATTCCCACTAGGATAAGAAGAGAAATTATTCTGGGAGATTCATCTGTGAGTGGGTGGTCAAGAAAGAAGGAAAACCTTTAACGTTAAGCAGATGGACCTCCCTCACTTTATACTGTATATTGGGAATGCAATATAGTATTGACCTGATTTTCACATCAAAAGAATAAGGTTCAAGACATTATTTGTGAGGTAGAAACTTGGGAACGGAAAGGAGACTTTTTTAGTATCCTCAACTCTGTGCTTGCCCACCATTGTCAGGGCAATGATACAGCAGAAATTAGGTCTGGAAGGGTACATAGGAGCAATCATTGTACCTTTCTCCACCTGTAAACTCACACAGCTGCAAGCCACAGAGCACTTCTTGACTTACAGTGCCACTTTACTCTTTGGTATTTAAAACTGGCTTCAGAAATGACAGTGTACCAAAGGAGAAACCAGGGAAGACTATGGGCCTTTTTAACATCTTTATTTCTAAATCCTTGAGATGTATCTGGAAACAGACCACACAGGGGTAGGAAGTAGGTAGGAAGACATGGTGGTCTCTGCTGGTCTGATTTTGGGAGAGAAATTTCGCTCTGATCTGGTAGTCAGTTTGACCATAAGTGTCTGAGCAACAAACACTGAGGCACCCAAGAAAGTTAATATCAGTGGGTGCTATCTTGCATCCCTAGGATGCAAGTTTCTTGCATCTCTACATTTCATTTCTTACAGTGGACAATCTCCAGTGAAATTAGAGGAAACTGAAATTCAGGCCATTTCACCTGCATCCGTGAGAGAGGGGAAAAATTTTCCTTGTCCTGAAGACGTCCTGGGGTGTGTGTGGGAGTATAATATTTGGGAATTCAGAGCTTTAAACTCTAAAGGAGTATGTGATTTGAAGCCAGTTGTTTAATTTGCTTCACAGTTCTTTATTAAAAAAAATAGTAATGCCTTCTTTCTTGGCAGTCTTTCTCTGTGTTAAATAGATTCTTTGTAGAAGGAGCTGTCTTATTCAAAGCCCCATGCAGTAGTCAACTAATGAGTCTCTGATCTCAGCTGCTAGTGTAATGTAAACAAATGCTGCTTTACTATAACAAAGTGCTGCTTTAGTGATACTTTTTTTTTTAGGAGATTTGTGCCAAGCCTGATCTATTTCAGATGAATGGGGAAGCAACATTTTGATTGAAAGCAACTGCGAAACCCAACCTGTTATGCAAATCCCAAGCTTTCAGCTGGGAGGTCCCACATCTGGGGGTTGCAGTTCGCTCTAAATCCTGTTTGAGATGTGGACGGGAGAGTAAAGCAATGAAAAAGTGGAAGAAAGGTAGAAAGGTGAGCCGGTTTAGGAGTCTTCCATGCTGGCTCTAGGCAGTAGCTGGAAGGAAGACGTCATTCGCTCTTCTTTCTTCCCCTTCTTGTTTTTGTTCCAGTACAGGGGTAAGAGTGTATCTGTGTTTGTGCCTTCTTCCTGCCACATATGCACAACACCTGTGGTTAATGAGAATCTGAGAGGAGGTGGTTCTTTCTTTCCTTTATACTTTTCATACTACTTATTCTCCCTCCCCTTCCTTCTGGACGTACAGGGGAATGAAAGAAGGAATTTAGCCAGATCTATGCTTTTTCTTTCATGTACAGCTGTATATGTCTTGGGGTATTACAATTGGGTCCCTTTTTCCTGCCTTTCCACTAAAGTTCCATCATATTTTGTGGTTCCCAGGCTTCTCTGACAGAATGATGATGATATCCACGTGATCTGTTTTTGCTTCAGCTACTTACAGATTGTGAGTAGCAGTGAGGCTGACCAGCTGCTGCTTGTTTCATGGAGTTGCTGCCTCAGTTGCCTTGAGGAACAGAAAAAGAAAGTGGCTTCTCTACAGGTTGAGGGTGGGAGGAGCACTTCTTTCTGCAGTGTCACCGGAACAGTGGAAGACTGCCTTTTTTCATGCAGGTTCTTTTCCTCACGAGCTTTCAGTGCCCTATGCAAAATAAATGTAGTTTCAGAAAATGCCATCATCAAACTTATCCTGACTTGTCTCAGCAGAAGCAGCAAAACTGGGAGTGGAATTTTGATGCTCTGAAGTAGCTGGTTCAGCTGAGCTTCTACCTATAGGCAGAATAACGTTAAAGAGTCCCCAAAGTATGTACTTGTTTGGGACTGTGTGTCCCATTTGATTTGACTGTTCACTAAATGATCACTTGCCAAGCTCTCATCAAAAACCAAACTGATGCAAAGAATAATGTACAAAATTAGATCCAAATAGTTGTTGAAATTCTTAAATTCAGAAATTTAAGAGTGAACTGGTTTTGTTTGTTTGTTTAATTATGTTTTGTGTCTTCCACATCTGTGGAGATGCACTGCTCTAAAATGAGCCCTACTGGATGAGGGAAAGCTGTAAGTGTTGCACACTGATGCCTCCCAATGACCAATATAAAGCAGCACACTATGTATATTTGTAAAACTCTTCACCTCCCCCACTCATAATATCATCATTAGATCATCTTTTAAAGTAACTATTAAACTTACCATGTACCAGCCAGTGAGTGTCTTTGTGTTAAATCCTCATTTAACATTGTGCAGTGATTGCATATTATCAAGTGAGGGGGGACAGCTGCAGCATTTTAAAACGCATGTACATGGAGCCTATAACTCTTGTATTTTAACACAGTAGTAAGAATTCGATAGAAGCTGAAATAATAGCTAGTGTACTCCTAGCCTTTAAAAATAATATTAATAAAAAAAATTCAGTGGAAATGTCAATGTATGTAAAATTTTATCTACTGCCTTATGGTATCCAACAAAATCTTTTGTTGTCTAAAAAGCCAGTTGTATTATTTAAGGAATGCATTCTCATTTTAAGTATTCTCATACTTTAAAAAAATAACAATCTCTGCAAGTTCCTTCCTACCTCTTTTTCTCTTACTTAAATACAGTTGTGAGGAGAAATAAGACCACCATAAACCAACTCATTTGTGGACACTGATTAAAAAAAAATTCTATTTTAAGGGACAACCTAAAACTCCAGGAAGTTGGCATCACCTTCCAGAGACAGTGTTCTTGGTTCAAGGTCAGACGATTGATCTTTAACCCACCCTGCATAGTTTAAAGTGGTTTTTATTTAGCACAGGGGTTGTCTGCTGATATCAGCCCTTTTTAGTATGTTTATATTGGTAGAACTTAATGAGATTACATATATTTTGATGAACAATTGCTGCTGTGTAAACTTGCCACCTACGTACAGTGACTCTTTATGAATATTTGATGATAATAAGTAGTAGGAACTTCACTGTGATGCTCACATGCACTTAAAAAAACAGCAGCACAGGAATACCTTTTGTTCTGCTTTTTTGCTTGCAGTAAACAGTATGACGTATATACACGTTAATTATTGGGCATATCTAGCATATCTCTGTTCCTAATACGAGGAGTTCCATTTAAATCATAATCCTGTTGTTTTAGGAGGCAAAGGATGCAGGATAAAAGATGCAATTTTTAACATCTGGATTTCTATTTTAAGTTGAGGTGGGGTTGACTGGTCGGTCTCGTGTATCTAGCTATGAATTAGCAGTTGTGAAAAAGGAAAAAAAATACAGTAGAACACACCATTTTGCAGATGCAGCCATGTTCTAAAAAATCTAAAATTAGTATCTGTAGATCAACAATTTTGTAGACTTCTGTGCAATGTCTTTGGTCTATCCAGTATTGCCTTATCGATCCTATAGGCAGTACTTTTGTGTCATTGCAAATTAGGCAATGTCTGTCAACAGCGGGCATCACCTTTTATCATCTCTTCATCTGGTTTCTTTTTTTGTAGATGGTGTAATAGAGGGTCCTCACCTTGTATGTTGTTTCGAGATGTTCTTGTGCGAAGCTGGTATTGAAAACCACATTCCTGATTTAATTGTGTTGAATTGTGATACTTGGTTTTGTTTGCACATTTGAAAACTAACTGCTTTCATTATCCAACTTGCTTTACAGACCATGTTCAAAACACAGCTAATATTTTCTAAGTTGCTGTAGCTTGTTTAATTACATATTTTTCCTTCTGAGACTTGCAGGGCCTGCTACACAGGTATATTTTTCCTTACTAAAGTGGTGAGGACAGCAGCAACAGCTCTGACATTTATAGTTGGAGGGTTTTTGTACTTAAAATAATCTGGCATAGTAGTTACTAGAATTATTTTTTCCAGTAGCTCCTGCATATCGAGAGTGTAAAATCCATAAGTTTATTAATGCTACTATAGTATTTTTCTTGAAAAGCGGTGCTTTACAGAACTTATTTTTCTTTCAGGGAATCAGTTTCCTCCTATTGCAGCTCAAGATCTTCAGTTTGTTCTGAAGGCTGGATACCTGGAAAAACGCAGAAAAGGTAAGTAACTATCTTTGTGAAAACTAGCGTGTATTTTATATCTGGGAAGTCTATGGGTCAGTATTTGATGTTATACACACAAATAACTTTATACAGGAGTGATAAATAAAATGGAATAGAAACTGAAGTGTTGAAGCATTATTATGCAAAAGCAGCACAGCACATAATTGCTCCTGTAGTATTAAAAGAAAATCCTATTTCTTTATTGACTAAAAAAATCATGCTGTGAAAGTCCACTGCCAGCCATAATTCAGAGACTTTCAGATATTTTTGAAGAAAACATTAGGAACGTATGTAAAAATACCATATGTTGACTTCATGTTTCAGTGAGCATCAAGATTTATTTTCCTTCAAGAGGGCAAATATTGATCTCAGCTTTGGTTCAGTCAATATTTACCTTGATTCAATAAATCTTATATTGTCACTTTAATACCCACTTAATGCTGCAATAACTCTAGGAAATATTTAGGAAGTTGTTCATTATTTCCTTATATTTAATGTTACACATGACTTCTCTCTTTATGATTTCAAATTCCCATTTGTTTTCTTACTACCAACTTTTATTTCTAATTTCCTTCTCAGTGCCATACATTTCTCATCTTCATATCCACATTTTGTTTCCTTTCCTTAGCACCTTCCCTGTCTCCTCCTCCCTCTTACCTTACTCTTGAAAAGAAGTAATGTATTTGTGTTCAATAATGACATAGTGATATAACACAAATTATATTAATTGCAGACCACAGTTTTCTCGGCTTTGAATGGCAGAAGCGTTGGTGTGCTATCAGTAAGACAGTCTTCTATTATTATGGAAGTGACAAAGGTAATTAAAATAATTATGATAAACTATAAAAATGATCTTTTAATGCACAGAAGAAGATGAAAGCTTTAGTGGAGTTGGAAACTGCGAATCTAAGGTCATTTTAAGAAAGCAAATGAAACTTTTAAAACAGCAGGTGGTTCTGAAACAGCGCTGTGAATTTTAAAAATGTGTAAATAATCTTCAGATCTGTAAGTGATGTGCTCATTTTCTAAAGCAGGGAAACTGAGGAAAAAAGGTTAAGGTACTTGTAAAGCTACTTTGTGCGCCAATAACAGCTAGCTATTAGGTTTGATAGTATGCTGGTACTCAATTAATTTACTGGACAGAAAATGTTCTTTCTGTCCAAATAGGATTTTCATTTTAAAACACCCTCTAGCAATTATACCTTCCGAGTTTTTTTTAAAGATGGTTCTATCCAGGAAAATGTTAGTCTAAAAACCACATAGTGGAGTTCCATGTTTCTTTCTAAATAGCTTATGTTCTGAAAAAGCTAGAAATGAAGTAATGTACTTAACTAAAAGCCAGTCATGGAGACTAAAGCTAGCTTCTGAAGGTGACTTTTAACTTTTAATGGCCAGTTTAGAAAGAATCTGGTATAAATGTTGGAATATCACTTTGAATTTTTAAAATTGACAGTCAAAAAAAATCCTTCAAATTGTGTGCCAAGTGTATTTGATGTTTAAGGGCAAAACAAATGTTACAAAAATATCTGAGTAAATTTTAAAAGTGCAATTACATCTCCCCCCCCCAAATACTTATTCCTGGGCAAACTTTCCATTGAAGCTTTTTCTTCTTCTGCTTATGTTTGTGTGACTCCACTTGAAATTAGTGCAGGTAGTTATTTTGTGTTGTTTTATTCAAAGACTAATTTAATTTGGTCCAGTTTCTTTCATTCCTCAATATGCTGACTCATTTAATCTCATCCTGTCTTTAAAAACAAAAGAAATAAAGTAAGGGTCTAATTGTAAGTCCAGTTTTCATCTTGCTACAGTTTCCCACCATATTCTCTGTTTCCAGAGTATATCTGCTAAATGTTCCCTTTTCTTCTTTACTCTTTTCTTGGGATTTACAGATTGATCAAGCTTCAAAAACGAACAATCTTTCTTCAAAAATTTTGAGGAGGTGTGGCGTAACACTGATTTGTCAGTAATGATTTATTTCTTTCTCTGGAAAATTATCTTGTGCTGTTTGTTTATATATAGTTATACATTATCTAGTACTTAAAAACGGCAAATTTTTTGGTCAGAATATATTGCTAGTTCTTAAAGATTGTTCTGCGTTTTTAAATCTTTGTCTTTTCATCTGCTAGTTTAAAAAAAAAAAAAGAAAAAGCTTGGGTTGTTTTTTCTTGTGTCTGTTCTAATGATTGTTTATGCTTTCTAGCATATGATCTTTGGATTAAGGCCGGAAAACTGCCCACCTGCCCGTTTCCCATCCTTTTTTTCTTTTGACTTTTGCAACAACCTGATTATCAAGGCTACATTGTCATTTCTAATACTTATGCTGAAAGTTAAGATACACGGAAGCGTGTTCCCCAGCACTCAGCAGGCTGATGTCACGTTAGGAATTGACTGTGATATACTGTGGGATCTCTTTCCTTTATGGACCTATAGACAGATGCTTTGGCTTATACATTTACAGCTTTTGTAGGCTGCAGACTATTTAGGGGTCCGTACTGGGACCAGTACTGTTTAATATCTTCATCAATGACATAGACAGTGGGATCGAGTGCACCCTCAGCAAGTTTGCAGATGACACCAAGCTGAGTGGTGCGGTTGACACACCAGAGGGACGGGATGCCATCCAGAGGGACCTGGACAAGCTCGAGAAGTGGGCCTGTGTGAACCTCATGAGGTTTAACGAGGCCAAGGGCAAGGTCCTGCACCTGGGTCGGGGCAACCCCCGGCATCAATACAGGCTAGGGGATGAAGGGATTGAGAGCAGCCCTGCCAAGAAGGACTTGGGGGTACTGGTGGATGAAAAGCTGGACATGAGGCAGCAATGTGCGCTTGCAGCCCAGAAGGCCAATCGTATCCTGGGCTGCATCAAAAGAAGCGTGGCCAGCAAGTCGAGGGAGGTGATTCTGCCCCTCTACTCTGCTCTGGTGAGACCCCACCTGGAGTACTGCGTCCAGCTCTGGAGCCCTCAGCATAAGAAAGACATGGACCTGTTGGAGCGGGTCCAGAAGAGGGCCATGAAAATGATCAGGGGGATGGAACACCTCTCCTATGAAGAAAGGCTGAGAGAGTTGGGGTTGTTCAGCCCAGAGAAGAGAAGGCTTTGGGGAGACCTTCTTGCAGCCTATCAGTACTTAAAGGGGGCTTATAAAAAAGATGGCGGCAGACTTTTTAGCAGGGCCTGTTGCGACAGGACAAGGGGGAATGGCTTTAAACTAAAGGGGGATAGATTTAGACTAGATCTAAGGAAGAAATTTTTTACGCTGAGGGTGGTGAAACTCTGGCACAGGTTGCCCAGAGAGGGTGGTGGATGCCCCATCCCTGGAAACATTCAAGGTCAGGTTGGACGGGGCTCTGAGCAACCTGATCTAGTTGAAGATGTTCCTGCCCACGGCAGGGGGGTTGGACTAGATGACCTTTAGAGGTCCCTTCCAACCCAAACTATTCTATGATTATATGATTCTATAAGATCCTCCTAACTGTAACCTAATGATGTGGGAGAGGTACATAGTCTATGGATCATCTTTTGGGAATTGTATAGACATGGCTGGACTCCAAACAGTAGCTCATGGAGGAGGGAAATAAATTAGATGCATGATTTTCTGCCCTACCTCCACGTGACTGGTGCTGTTAGTACAGAAAAACTAGCGCAGCATGGTGGAATTGTTTTGTCTTGCAGATCTGGGATGACCAACAGTCACTCCAGAACTTGCCTTTGAAGAAGCGGCTCTTTTCTAGACTGGTCAGAAGTACTTTCTTCAGCCCTCTGAATGCCATAGTATGTAAAGGTGCCTGTTCCAGTGCAGAAGCAAATTCCCATCATTTTGCAGAAACTGGATACCAGCAATTGCTGTAGTTCCATGGCAAACTAGTTTGCTGTTGAAACTGAGCTGTCGTTGTCCTGATGGTTGTGAATGTATGTGCTGCTGTTTATCATGCTGTTTAGCTGCAGATTGTCAGCATGGATGAGGTGTGCATTGAGACAATCCTGAGGAGATCTGGTATTTAGTCACTGGAAGAACCTGAAACTGTTTTCACTCCCATTGTTATGGCCAGCAGTGGTACCTGCCATAGTACACTGTCATACTGGGGCCCTTCTTTTGCTGTGACCCTTGATGCTGTAGCAGATAACTTGGACCACATAGGAAATGAAGGTGTGTTCTTACCAACTGTAGAACGGTGATGAAGTGTGCGTTTGGGTGGCTTCATGCAAATTGCTGCCACCTCCTGAATTGTTGGGATGGCGTCTGTACAAATGATGCCAGTCTGCTCTCTCCTGTGCAGTGTCTGCAGATGTTTTCTATCAGCTGGGCCCTGGTTTCTGACAGGTTCCAGGACTGATTCACACAACAGGAAAATTCCCCCTAGTCGATGTGAACCTGGTTTGAAGAGAGACAAGGGAGAGGGGGATTCCATACGTGCTCAGTCCTGCTGCCTGTGTCACTTTTAATGGGTAATGGAGTGCTAGTGCCTGTGTGTTGTGGGACGTAATGCAGAGAGGCAGCAGGGATTTCTAGGTCCTGCTTGGCTTGTTTTGCGTTGTGTATGTTTTTAAAACCGGACATGAAGGCAAATAATCTGAGAAGGATATTTTGTGTCTGGTGCAGTGTGTATTTTGTTGGCCAAGGTTTGATTTTCACACTTAAATATCAGTGTAAATATAACTGAACGCTAAGTGTGAGGCTATAGGATGCCTTTTTATTAGTTAGCGTAGATTTGTTGTTTCCAAAACACTTTTAATTCATCTAACTTTCTCCTTTTTACATTGGGAAAGCAAGAAGTAGTATGGAAGTGGTATAAAGCTCACAAACACATGTAAGGAAAAGTTTCAGAACCTGAAAACTCTTGTTCAGGTTCTGAATAACAGTTTATTCGGACCTGAATGATGAAAAATGAGGCCTAGTCCAGGAGAATATAGTACAAGCTAAAGCCTGTGAAAATACAGTAAATGACTGTGTGTGTATGTGTGTTCAGCTAAGAGATTACAAGCATCCTTTTAACAGTTGTGATGCCTGCAGGCTAATGAATGTCTTGTTTCCCTGTTTCCTCCTCTATTTTCTTGTACATTTGGTGCAGCATTGGATAGTGAAACAATGTTATTTATCCCTGCAATATAGACAGGTCTAAGTAAATCACCTACTTTTTTTTTCCCTGATCAATGATACGTGGAGTAGATGGAGGAATAAGGCTTAAAGGTTTGACCTAATTACATGTTAGAAATAGGTATTGCAGGAAGCGTGTGTATATTTGTGCTTGTGCTGCAATATCTGTTGCCAGCATGTGGCCCACAACATTGCAGAGAAGCATGTTCAAATCTCAGAGCTGGCTTAGATTTCCAGAAGCTTGTCTGGTCCTCCTTTTCATAGTCTTTCCTTCCATAAATCTTTTCTAGTCTTCTTTGCTTCCATGCAGTTGCATCCTGAGTTGGGTACCCTGTTTGCATATCACTTTGCTATATGATCTCTGGCAGTTCTGTGTACTCGGGCACCTAGGTGGTATAGCTAACCCTTCAGACCTCAAAGTGCATGTGATGAAGGAAAGTTAATTTGTTGCTTTATAAATGAATGAATTAATGGCTTCATTACTTCTTCCTCACTAGGCCACAATGTTATATGCCCTTCTGTCTCAGCAAACTGGAGAGATCAGCTAAATGTTTAGCAAGACAGTAATTGATAACATCATGGTAATTTTTTCCCCTGTTAATGGGCACTAAAAAAATTATTTTCATTTTTATAACTTGAAAATGGTATCTGCCTGCCTGCCAGTAATATGATGTTGAAGAGGGGCATAATTCAGAGGCTTTTAGAAAAGTCTGAGTTTATTTTTTAATATATAATTTTTAACATACACATGAAAATTTTGGATTTCTCTGAATAGTAAGATAGTGATGGCCAGGCCAATGGATGGACTACTTCTGTATGTGCAGAAGCGGGTTTTTGTTTTAGTTTGTATTTTGTTTTTTTGAAGAACTTTGTGACTGAACAATATTAAGGGAGAGGGAAGCCTAGTTAGAGTTGCATTTGCAAATCTGTCCTAGTGACTCGCCTAACCAGGCTACTGGAATTTCTGCTACATGCTAAGCTACCAAATTTCTCCTTCTAAGAGTGAGGAAAGATACACAAACCCAATGGAAAGCTGTTGAACTATCATTTTGCTTTTAGCTACAGACCTCCTTCTTAGTCCTCCCTCTCTGAACAACCACATAGGAAAGGCGAAAATCCTTGTTTAGTTTAGACTTTACTTTTGACAGAATCCATAATTGAAACCTGCAGGAATTGCGAATATTCAATAGGACTTTGTTGTCGCAGGGTGATGGCAATCAAAGGCATCTATCTAACAAGTACTGAATCTTCTACTATGAGAATGTTAAATTCAGACCTCGAGAAGCATGCTTGCCCTTAATAGTGTGTTATTTAAAAAACAGCTATTGAGTATAAGCAAACTGAATATAAACAAACTGGTGCCCTAAATAGTGTGTTTCAATCACTGCCTCCATTTCTTCATGTTTTTAAATTTAGATTTCTCAGAGGACTAGATTAAAGAAAAGAAAAAAAAAAGTCGATTGCATTTTAGATCTGCTATCTAAAAGGGAAGAAATCCTATGCATGCGTTTGGAAAGGACTGTTCCAAAAGCTGGAAAAGAAATTACCATTTTGGAGATACTGACACTTACTATTTTTAGAAAGCAGACATCCTGCATATGGAAAAGTATGTGAAACTACATTTAGCATGAAGCCATGTAAACCATAAGATCTTACAGGCTCCTAATTTCAAGATGAAGAGAGTTAAATTATAGATTCTAATAGTATCTATAAATACTTTATCACTCTCTGAAATCTGTTTGCCTTTGTTCCTTATGCCTTTCTCTGTAACTTCTTTCCTTTCTACTATCTGAGTCCTCTCTGTTCTTCAGAACGCACTAATTCTTTTTACATGTGCTAATAATATGGGCACATTGCCTTAGGCCTCAAATTTACAACCCAATCATTTCAAGACCCCGTTGAAGGTTTACCCTTCTTTGTTTTAAAAGTTCCCATGGACTCAGTTACGCAAGGTTACTTCAAAGCCCTTTTTCTCTGCGTCCCTTGAGACTCTTTTTTTTTTTTCCCAATATGATATTGGCCCTGTTTCCGTTGTTAACAACATTTCACTATTTTTAGGATGAATGAAGTTTATATGTAAGAAAAATGTTTAAAATGGCTCTCATTTCATTCAGATCTGTATTTTCTTTATTTTAAATATAGCCCTCCATATTTATTTCTCTCAAATATCTGTGTACTAGTTTTGACTCTTTTTTTTTTTTAATACCTACTGCTTGACTCTCCACTCTGTTATACTAGCTTTTTACAATTCTAAATTCCTGTTGCAAAATGATCTACACAGACCCAGATTTATTTTTCTGTTGTGTGCCTGATATGGGGAGAGGGGTAGAGGAGGAGGAGGAGATGAGGGCAAAGAGCAGCTTATTCTGAAATGAGATTTGACCTAATTGTGGAACATCTTATGCTTGATGATGTTCGCGATCCTTTTTGTTTTTACAAAACTGATAATTACACCTTTACAGTTCTGTTCTATGTTGTTCTGGGACAACTTAAGGGTTTCCCGTTGTTGAATTGCAAAGCCCTATCTTGAAAATGAGAGGCAGCAAGAATGATACTGTTCTTCAGAGAAGCATGTTCCATCCGCATGTCTCTCCCTAGTTCCTCCTAAATATGCTGTTGTATTCCTGCCTAGGCAAAACTCCAGTTCTGATTTGGGGGTTCAAAATGAAAGTGAAATCTCTGTAATGTAAATGTACTTCCTGAAGCTACCTTTAAGGCTCCCGCCATAAAAAACAACTATATCTAATTTTAAGTCTCCAAGTAAAATCTTTTAAGTCTTCAAAGTTTTTAAACATCAAAAACTGTTTATATCTCCCTAAAGCACAGTCTCCAGAAAATATTTCTGATATAAACAATATAACTCTGAATGTGAAAGTTCACAGAAGTCCCTGTTGCACTAACTTCACACGGCAGCTTTAAACTGACAGCCCAAGTCTGTCTACACACCTATTTAGCTGCAAGCCTTTGCCAATAAATGAAGTTGAGATGATCGTTGAGTCTGATGATCATAAGATGGCCCTGCCTTCAAGCTCACACCTGACTACTGTGCCTGGCCAAACAGCTACCATGGGTCATGGTTTGCTCCATGGTAATCAGGTGATGGGGTTGGTCTCCAGTCCTACCTGGAATGGTGTATTCTGCAAGAGCAACTGGGATTTGTAGACCTCCATTGCTTGTCACCATCAGAGCATGCAGCTGAGCTATAGCTGACCTGTGTCCTGCCATTCTGTATTTGTGGAGCCATTTCTCAGGACATACTAGGTCTTACCTCTGGCTTGCCACCACAGGGAGTGTGAATGCATCCCGAGAGTCTTTCTCTCAACTTTAATGGGTTCTGGGTCAGGGCTGTGAAGTCTCATTGTCTTAAAATTTCCTCATGGTCAACATTTTAAACATATGCGTAATGCTACACTGGGTTTTAATCAGAGGTACTTTACTGCACAGACAATTAGAAGCAAAAGTAGCAATGCTATGACTAGTCTGTTGCTATAAAGGTCAGTGAAAGAATTTAATAGCAAAAGATATATATTTTTTTTGGTGGTCATACAGGTAACTTTCATTAGCACTGGAATGGCGTGTTCAGAGAGATAAGACAAAGACAGTACAAACAATAAAACAATCAAATGCAATATGGATACCATGTACTGTGTTCCCCTTCCAGTGCAAAGTACAGCATCTTTCTGTTTTAACTGTAATGCTCTTTGAAAGAACGAGTACCAGTACAGAGATCATCCGAGATTAGCTCTGTAAAACTGTATTACCATAAAAGGGATCATCCATGTCACAGAGAAGCAGTCTCAGAAATAATCCAAGAGACTAAATTTGAATACTTGCCTCATTTTTATCTTGACAAAATGTTTTTACCTTTTGAACCTGGTGTTTGTTTATTCCATCTGCGTGCTCCTATCTTCTTGGGTTTTGATAAACCTCCAGCATGGGAGAGTGAGAAATTAATGTGTTTCACTTCATCTTCTCCCTGAGGTCACAAGCGAGGGAACAATAAAATTTCTAGGCAGAAATGAATTTCATTAAAAGGGGACCTAGTTAACCTATTGCAAGTTATTATTTCTAATATCTGCCTTGGTGCGTTTCCATGAATTTTGCATCTGTGTGCTGTTTGATATAGGGGTGGAGCATTGAGCAAATATAAAATATTAGTACTGTATCATTAGTGCTTAATTAAGACATAATAAAACTTACTGTGGGGGAAGGGACTAGAAGAGAAAATAGAACAGTGCCCTGGATTTTCTCATATAATTGTGTTATTTGGTATTTACTTGCCCTGGGTGAGAGTTCGTAAAAAGGTGGAAGGACAAAGAATTTGTGTCTATGTGCATGTAAGATTACTAGCAAGAGTATTTGTATGGTGACTGCCCTTATGGCCATTGATGTTCATGTTGCTGTTTTAGCCAGCTTTTGCCCTCTCAGGAGTGGAAAAAAGATTTGCTTTCCTATTAAATTTCCAGAAAGATGACAAAATTATGTTGAAAATTGTAGTTTTTCCTGTTTTATCTACTGTAGAGGTTTTCTCCTTTTGTTGACAAACATAAACAATGGATGCTAGATTTGCACCTAAATTTTGTTCAGCAATACTTATAGTTTTGCTGTTGTGCCTGACGCTTATTGTTAGTTAATGCTTCTCTCCACCGTGGAAAAAACCCACACTTAATGTCATTTTTCTTTCATTTGCAACTGCACTTTGTTCTTTGTTTGCCTGAGCAAAATGTGACTGATGATGCCTATCTTTACTTGAATACTGCACTGTGATCTACAGAAACTGCAGAACTGATTTACTTACACTTTTTTGGTTTGTTTTTAATATCCACCAAAACATGCCAGAGGACATAAAATCAGATGTAGGGTTTGGTCTGAAGAGCTCAGAAGGAGTGCACAGGTGCTGCTCGCCCAACATGCAGTATATTTAAACTCAGGCCTGTTCTAAGTGATACTTTTATAAACCAGAACCTTTGAAATGTTGAATTGTCTTTAAAACAACCACATGGCTCTAAATAATAAACTGTGGTAGGGCTCAGTACTTTTATTAGCTAATTAAACATTTGCTGTGTTGAGAGAAATGCTTTGGAACACACACCTGAATTTATAACAAAATTCATTCTGTATTTCTGCCATGTGGAAAGGAGGCCTATCTGGGAGTGGGTGGGAGAATGTGAAGAGAAGCTTTTCCAATTGCTTAAAAAGAAGCTTGAAGTTTATTTTTTGAGTGAAGTGGTTAGTTTAGGAGGGAGCTCAGCAAGTTCTGAGCTAGACAGGTTTTCCCATTGGTTTACTGAACCTGAAAGAGACACTGATTTATAGGAAGCATGTCTTGCAAGTTCCAGTTCTTGGCTTTCCCTAGATACAAGCATCATAACATGCACTTCTTACGAAATAAGACCACCATCTGCAAACATCCCCTGTGGAATTCCTTAGGCATCCTACAGAAAAATGTACTTGTGTGTACATCTTCCTTTAAAATAAAGCTTTATCTCCAGAAGCATCACCTAATCATTTTGCTAAAAACCTCCCTGTTCTTTGTAAGATTCATGAAATAGAAAACAAAATCTGAATAAACGATAACCTGCTGAGCCACTTACGTTCACTGTTGTAAATGAAGCTCTAACTTTGTTTTTTATCTCCAACAGACAAACAACAGAAAGGTGAATTTGCCTTAGAGGGCTACACCATCAGAATGAATAATAGCCTTCGGAAGGATGCAAAGAAAGATTGCTGTTTTGAAATCTCTGCTCCTGATAAGCGCATTTATCAGGTTGGACTTTTTAATGTTGACTTGAAATTAAATTGATAAAGCTGTTACAATTCCAGTTACTGAATTAACATTTCAGTAAAACAAGTTTCACTGACATCTTAATGAAAAGAGGAAACCCTAGCTTGCTTATATTGTATATTCATATATTAGGAAAAAAATCTGATTTAAAATATGCATGTATGTGTTCAAATATTATCTTTTTGGACAAGAGCAAGGAAATCTATCATCTTTATCTATTGGTCATTTCAATGTTAGCATTTTAATATCTATTGTATAGTATGTCTGTGTGATTTCTTGGATGAATTAAATAGTAAAAAAAAAGTTAAAATATATATCGGTGTTAAATACGTATTGTATTGGTTATGGCTTTTCAAGGAAAATCTGCGTAAAGGCACATATCAGCTGTGCAATTCAGAGATCTATCAGCTAGACATCAATATGGAATGTAAGTTTAATAAGTTTTAAATATCTGAGATTGCAGTTGAAAGCCAGTTAATTAAGCTGTCAGGTAGTGTGTTGGAGTCTGACAAGAACATTTTTAAGAAAACTGTACCCAGCAGTCTAAAGAAATTCATGGGTGTCTTCTAATTGTCAAGGGCAAATTTTGTTCATCAGTTCTGGCTTTGACATTGATGAAGAGAAGCAGCTTTTTTCTGCACAGCTGCCAGCTGCTGATCAGAGTTTCAAATCCATCATCCTCTCCTTCAATTACGTAAATTTGTCAAAATTAGCTGTACATTATAAGAAGCATCCTTGCAAGAAAAGTACCAGAAGACATGAAAAGAATTACTAATGGTTTCTTGAGGAAGTGACGAGAATGCTACAGTCCCTCTTTTTTATTGCTAATGAAATTGTAGTTGTGTTTTTGTCATTACTGCTAGTAGTTTTTAATAAATGTTTAATAGTTTACAGCTGCCACTCCCAAAGAAGCAGAGGAATGGGTACAGCAAGTCAAATTTGTAATTCAAGGTAAGCCAGCCAGTAGAGCAGCAGCCTTTATTGCCAATACTGTTTAGTGATGGTAGTTCTTTCCATTAACATATCTGTCACGTTTGTGTATCTAGTATTCCCACTTATCCAGGTTTTGAATAGCAAGTCCTAGTTCTCAATCATGCTGTAGCTTTTACATGACTTTTCTCCTTTCGCAATTTTTTTGCTTTTTTCCAAGAATACTATATAGCTTGAAAGCTCTTCCTTATGAACACTGTAAGAAGGTAATCAGAATATACTGTAAGTACCAGCTCACAGAAGATGAATTGTGTTTTTGTTTTGCATAAATTTCTGCTTAGGCATTCTTTTCTAGTAAATGTTAACTTTTTAAACTGCTGTTACATAGATATGGGATCTAATACTATTCCTGAGGAGGAGGAAGAAGAATATGACGATGTTGGACAAGTGAGCAATGAACCAATAGATGATAGCATTTACGAAGAAGTTAAAGGTATTGCTGAGATTTTTTACTTTGTGACTTGTGATCATTTTGTCTTCTCTACTTCTAGTTTGATAACTCTGAGTGGCTAAAAGTAAGTGAGTAAAGTAACACGATGAATAAGATACTTTCAGATTTCAAGTTTTGCTATGACATTGAAAAAAGAATGTGTCTTCAACCAGGTCTGAGTGAGAACAGTTCAGTTTTCTTTAGCAGGGGCATCAAAATAGTGCAGAATGTGTAAAAGTGGTCTCAGGGGACTTTCGGCTCATTAACATTCTCTGGTACACAATTTTTTTTAATTAAAAAATTGACTTGCCTTACAGCTTTTTCCACCAACTTGCCCATCAATTTTTTTCTGTATTCATTTTGGCATTTGTATTAAGCAAAAGTTTGCTATCACTCCATATGTTATCAGCTGCTGCCTAATACATGATATTATAATCCTGCAAGAAAGCAATGTGTTGGTTTGAAAGGGCTCTGGAGATGAACTGTAAATAAAGGCAGCACGGGTATTGACATTTTCTTTCATATCTTCCAGCATGACTATGATTATACAGAAACTTTTTACCGTGGACTTTCTGATGTGGTCAAATGATTATGCCTCTAGATGTCCAAGTTTATCTATCAGATGGCAAAACAAAAGAGCTTGGCAAAAGCTCTTGGAGCTGTTTATAGACATTCAAATATTAGGAGAAAGGTGGTCGTTCTTGATTATATTTTAAGAAGCTATGAAAAAATCAATTTTTCAGTTACCATTTATTAACAAATGATATTTTAAAGTGATATGACAATTATCACTTTGTATGAAATAATGTTCTGCATCCCTTGCTGTTTGGGGCAGTGCAATTATCAGCAATAATTTGAGAGGAAAAATTAGTTGTCACATCATGCTGACTAGCATACGTAAAATGATGTATCTGTTAGGTTGAATATTCTGACTATTGCAGAAAAGAACATTTTATAGTATGGCTTGGTTTTCATTTTAAGGTCATTTCAGTGAACCAAGGGAGCAGAGAACATGAGTGACTGGTGAAAATGATTATTGTAAAATTGTAGCAGCACTCAATTCTTTAAGAGCTGGTTTTTTTGGTTCCATTTCTTTCAATTGTACCTAGACTACTTCAGCACAGAATACACATTCTGATGAAATGGGGTGCAGTGTGTCATGCATGCTGAAAAACTCTTCTGCAGTGAATTTAAAAACTACATTACAGGGCTTAATCTTATACCTAGAGGATACAGCCAAACCTTATTGCAGTGCTTTTTGGATGCTCAGGCTCTTACAGAAGGTGATCTTGTATGCTTACCTATGCTTTTGTTAAAGAAGCTCTATACGTATCCTGGGATAACTTACTCTCTTTCTGAGCTTCACTTATCTTACCTGTTCATTTGAATCTCAAACAGTAAGTAGATCTGGAGCAGTAACACATACAACATTGGTAGAGGGCCAATAGTTAATATATGCTTTGAGTTCTTTGCTTTGAGTTCTCTCTTCAGAGAATTGCTTCCTTGGAATGATTCTGCAAGAATTTAGAGTATTTTCACTTATATCCTATTATGTCAGTTTTCCAGGAACTGTTCTCTCCTAGTGTGGCTAACAAATCTGAAATGTAACAGAACAGGTGTCTCAAAGAAAGGATAGCTCTTCTGTTATTCCAGAAACCTAGTTTCAGTTTTTAGTTAAATGAATTTCTTTCCCCATAATCTTGGAGTGGTGCTTCATTTTCATCTTGTCAAGTAGGGATTATCTTTCTTTATCTCATGCTTTCTCCATCTCGTTTATTTGAATTGTAAACTTTTCAGGAAGGACCATATTACCTTGTACAGTGGAGCTCTTAATTTTGGCTGTGATGTGTTGGCATAACTAAGTAAAAATAAAGCATAGGTTTGCAATAGATTTTAGGTGATTAAAGCATCTCTTTCTCATCCATAATCATGCTTTAATAGTCATTTGCTTAAACGGAATTTAAAACTTACAGCTCTGATGCCTTAGAGCAGTCCTTCTCTTCTTTATCCATAGCACATTGAAGAGTAGTAGATGAAGTGCTAGTTGACAAACCTCACAGGACTAGCCCTTATTTGGTTCTTGTATAGCTGTTCATCTGAACTTGATGGTAAAAGAGCATGCTCCACTTTGGTCTCATCTGCCTTAATTAAGCCTGATTGGTTGCATGTAATTTCAGTTGGCTGTCCTTTCTATTTTCGCAGGTAAGTGAATTACTCTTTCTTCTTTTCACGGTCAAAGGGTAGAGCATCATTATCCCTGCTGTTACCTGACTTAATAATACAGAGCAAATAAGGAATTCTGAACTCCTGTTAAGAGAACAGAAAAAAATAATTGTTTGTACAACCCAAAAGCTATGCTAAGCTCTGGAATGCAGAAAACAAATTTGCTAGATCCCTGTGAAGAGGGAGAAGAAATTAATCTTCACTTTGTTTTTATCCTCAAAGCATCTTGATGTTAGAGGCTTCTGTTTCTGCAGATCCACTAGCTTTATAAATATTGAATTTCAGGTACACAGCTCATTGTACTTTATTATTTATTTGACTATAATTTGCAATTTCTCAAGTAAGTAAAATTTTGCATTTCTGTGGTTCTCCAGTGTTTTTAATATCAGCATTTCAGAAGCAAATTAAGCCAGTTCATGATGCAGTCCATTTTGTAATATTGGGTTTGGTATTTGAATAAAGGGTGTTTGGATTAAAAAGAGGATATGGAAATTTTTGCACAGTTTTGAAAATTGGGACTTTTGGAGAGCTGTTGCAGTAATCAGAACTGACTGATGCTGTATTCTCTAGCTATCACATTGCTTAGCTATTTTCCCCTCCCCGCTTGTGGCAGGAGACAGTGTAGATGAATTTTCCAGGCAGGAGCTGAGTAGCTTCAAACCAGTGCCCAGAATGGTAACAATCTATTAGACTATTAAAAGCATAGATTTCAGTGGAATTCAATTTGTACTGTCTGCTGGCAGGAGGAGTGGGTTGATAGTTGGAGGGGGGTACAAAGAGAGGTGGGAAAATTAATCTTTTGCTCTGTTAAGTCACTTTCTTCTTTAAATAGCACATACAAATTCATATTTACCATAGAAGCATCATTTTCCTGGTATTAGTCAGTGTTTTACTGTGGTTGTTCAGGTGGTCAAAAATGTCAGAACTGCCAAAGATTTCCCAACTTGTAAAACCTTCCTTGCAAGATTCTTCAGGAAAAGAAAACTTTATACCGTCTTCAACAAACTCAGCTTTTGTCTTTTTGTTTTTTAATAAAAAAGCACAGAGGAAAACTTGGTTAAGCAAAACTGAAAGTATTGTCAATAAAGGCCCATTTTTGCCTAATTAGCTATTTATTTTCTACCTTAGTACACTCTATATAATTTTGCAGTCCACAGCTGGATATTATAAGCTGTAACATAAAATAACTTCTAAAACTGTAGTATTGAATAACTGTGTGTGTAGAGCTACCTAGATGCATAGAGTTTCTAGCTTAGTGGTGTTTTAAGCAATGGAGTTGTCCTTGTCAGAAGAGAGAACACTTGCCAGCTTTAAAGATTGTCATCTGTTACAGCCCTTGAAGACCAAATTTTTTTATTAACTTGGGTTTTCAGTGACATAATTTTTAAGGGCCTTCAGTATTGTGTTCTGTGGTTTCACATCTGTATGGAGCACATACCCAAAACTGCAATGCTAACTACTGCCTGCCACCTTGATCCTTTCTACAACCTCATCTCAGTTTGTGTACTGTCTACAACACTCTTGCACAATAGGAGAAAAGAGGTGTTAATCTAAGATAACATACTTATCTTAGTTTTCAATCTTGTGTTGTCTTTTTTCTTCTGTTCTTTCTGCTCACAAACTTGCATTATAGCAGTAGTTTCCACAGCGTACAGTATAGTTTCCATTAAAACGTTTCTAAAGATAAGGTTTGATTCTTACTTTGGTGCATGGAGATAAAAAGCTGCCCTTACAGAATAGGTAAGGTTGGAAATCCTGAAGCAATGTGATGTGACACAAGGCTGGCATTGTTGACTTTGTGCCATCTCTTCTTAGCCTGTCCACAACACAGAGAGCTTTTGGGTGAGGACAGTGAAATTCAGTGCTGTGGTGATCTCTAGCCAAGGGAACTGCTGTGGAGAACTAACCCAGCCAACACAACTTGCATCAGTTCTTAGTTTGCTGTAAATTAAATTTTGGGATTGATTCAATCTCTGATTGGGCCAAGGATCATCGTCAAGCCCAGGTATCTGGCCAATAGTTCTGTTTCGCAGTGTAGTTGGAAGCTTAGCTAGGGAAACTGTAACTAGGGCAAAGCTCGGGGAAAGGTAAGAAATGTCTTAAGTTTTATACAACAGGAAGTGTTCTACACAAAGAAACACTTTTTAATTTGTTTACTTATTTTAAACAAAGTCTTTCAAATAGTTTTAAAGTTATATTGATGTTGTTTCAGAACTGACATTTCTGACGTTGTGCATGAAGGTAGGGAATGATCATCCATCCTGTCTCTGTCTCACGGTTGTCTCTTTAAGCAGCTTTGTCATCTTAATTTTTTCTAACAGTTAAGCAGCATAATTTAATACCATCCTCTCTTGTTGCTGGATTGCTTGAGCTTTGAAGAAGCAAATTGTTTTTATGATGTTGTACCCCTTTCATGAGCATGGAGGGGGAAAAAAAGAACGTGATCTCTGATTTACCTCTTCTTGGGAAGAAGGAAGTAATGATTATGTAGTGGAGTTTGAGTGTAAGTTTGATCTGTCACTGTCCTGGTTTCGGCAGGGATAGAGTTAATTTCCTTCCTAGTAGCTGGTACAGTGCTGTGTTTTGGATTTAGGGTGAGAACAATGTTGATAACACACCGATGTTTTAGTTGTTGCTAGGTAATGCTTACACTAGCCAAGGACTTTTCAGCTTCCCATGCTCTACCGACTGAGAAGGCTGGGGGTGCACAAGAAGCTGGGAGGGGGCACAGCCAGGACAGCTGACCCAAGCTGGCCAAAGGGATATTCCATACCATGTGACGTCATGCTCAGTATAGAAAGCTGGGGGAAGAAGAAGGAAGGGGGGGACGTTTGGAGTGATGGCGTTTGTCTTCCCAAGTAACCGTTACGTGTGATGGAGCCCTGCTTTCCTGGAGATGGCTGAACACCTGCCTGCCGATGGGAAGCAGAGAATGAATTCCTGGTTTTGCTTTGCTTGCATGCGTGGCTTTTGCTTTACCTATTAAACTGTCTTTATCTCAACCCACGAGTTTTCTCACTTTTACCCTTCCGACTCTCTGCCCCCTCCCACCGGGGGGCAGTGAGCGAGCGGCTGCGTGGTGCTCAGTTGCTGACTGAGGTTAAACCACGACAGTCACTCATGAACACTGACTCATAGCAAATATTTGTGTTCTCAAAATGTAGCATTAGATGTATTGACTTTTTGGCACTAGAAGTGAAGATTTCACAGTGCTGTGTTAATGAAAATGCCTTTTCAGGAGACCTTTGCTTATTTTAGAGTTTTCAATATATCACAGTCAGGGTCTGTGGACCCAACATAGCATTTGGTGTCTGGCAGTCCCAGTTGTGGATTACAGCTGTATAATCAGTTCCTAGAACAGTAAGCTAAAATGAAGATACTGTTAATTGGTCACTGTAAACCGGAGCAGTAGGTTGAAGTCAGCAGAGACACAGGTGATTATGGAATCTGAGACATTACTTGTGATCATTGCTGTTAAGTCACTGTATTATATATCTTGATATATTGTCCAAATTCCTCCCAACTTTTGTTGCTTGCCTCAAGTAGTTAGGGAATTCTTTACTTCTTGTCCACAGAAGTTGTATATAATGCTGATGTGCTATCAATTTTTTATTTTTATTTTTTCCACAGAAAGAATTCTGTGTGCTTTTAATTAGTAAATTAAGTGCTTTCAAAGTATAAAGTGTAAGTAGGGTCTGGAATATTTGAAGCTGAAAGACCAGATGTAAGATGAGTATTTTTGAGGACAGTACTAAAGATGAGTTTCCAAAGTAACTACTGAAAGTGTTCTGAATAATTTCCATTAAAACATCTTTCAGATTCAAGAACACAGCAAGGGATTTCTTTCCTTTTAAAGTAGTGAGGATAGGTCATTCTTCAAAACAATTTTTTCAAAGATTGGATCTCAGTATTGTTAAGAAATCAGTATTTTTCACTTGTTTAGCCATTGCATTATTTTCATATATGGAGTATTTTTGCCCATAATATCTTGCTGATAGGTGGAGTACCAGAATAGGGAGAAGAGAGTGCTACCGGGCTTACTCAGTTTGCTGTAAATCAAAAGTAATTAAAATAATACAAGAGCAGTGAGAAGCAGATGTAAGTTACCTTTTGGTGTCAAGGAATATTAAAGATTTTTTTTCTGACAAAGATGTGTTGTTTTGTTGTCTTGATCACTGGGATTTGGGGTCTACTAAGTGTCTGATTATATGCCAGACATGGAAATCATTGAAAAACAACCTCTTTCAACTGTATATTGCTGAATCCCAACTGCTATGATGAAATGGAGCTGTGTCTGAATTCTCTGTCACTCTGGGTCTTGAGGCAGTACGCTTATGGGATTTATATATAACTTGGAGTGTCCTTCAGCTAGTACTAAATGCTTATGAGACATGAGTTACGAATCCAGACAACTTTTTGTATTTAAAGACATTGCATCCAGAAGGTGGTTAGGAACGTGGTATCTGGACCTCAGCTTTCATTTGCCACAAGAGCTTGGGCTTTATCTTCCGTTAACATAATCCTACATCTAAAGAGGGAACCTTTCTTTCTACTGATGTTAGGTGTTAGTGATGGAAGAGGAGGTAAGACAATCTGGTGTAGCTGAAAAGAATGAAATGCCCATTGAATAGGAAGTGGCAAGTCTTTGGGAGGAAAAATAAGGTTCAGAGGCTCTTCTGTGTTTCTTGTAAAGTGAATATAAAGTGGTGGTCTGTGAACAACAGGTGGCCCATAGCTGTCACGAAGCCTACTGTTCATGATGCAATTCAACCCCTGCCCCTCCATCACACACACATTCACAAACGTGCAATTGAGGAGGCCAATAAAAATGGAATAATAACTGAGTATTCATATTTAGTCTGATTTGCATGTGAGGGGTATATTCACTGGTTGGACTTGGGGTGGGGTTGTCTACTGAGAAGTACTCTTAGAAAAGAGTATTCTTTATTTGGTAATATACTTCTGCTGCAGAAAACTTGGTCAGCTATGAAATTCGGAACAGTTAATTACAGTATCTACAGTAAATGGAAAATGTGTGCAGTTAAGTTCAGGCATTTATTCTCCTCTCTTTGAACTGCATGCAGGACTTCATAGTTTTCAGACATTTAACTTCATAGGTTTCAGAGTTTACAAGTGGAGAAAATAGAAGCGACCTTCCTGAAGTTGTGGTTGACTTATAATAAATTAAGCGAGTTCACGTTGGAAAGCTGTGTTTATCAAAGTCTTGGGTTACCAAAGGATGAACTTTATTTCTGTATTTCAGAATTAAAAAAAAAAAAAGAAAAATACCCTAAAGCCCAATCAGACACCCCCCCACCCCCACCCCCCAATAAACCAGGAATAGATTGTTAAATCTGCATTGTCTATTGGCATTTTGAAGCTTGTTTACTTAAAATTAGAAGTCATAACTTAGTAATATCTAAAAAGGAAGTATTTTTAAATCATGCAGTTTTATGTTTAAAGAACTCTTTCAAAAACTAATTAGCACACAACTCATTGAAAGGAATTTACTTACTGAAATAAGGTATTTTATTGCAATGACTGATCAATCATTTCTATATAATTTTCCATGCACCAGCGCTAAACAACGTTTGACGCTATTGATTTGTAAAACCAATCTGATGTGAACAGTATGCGACAGAAGTTATTTGTTATTAAGAGATAGAATCCTGTCTCAGAAAAGCTTGTCATCGTGGCAAGAAAAAAATCACACAAACTAATTTTACTTGTATCATAGTTTTTTCAGTGTTGACTCTGTTTCTGACAGCTGGCTTCATGTTAAATGTGAATAAAGCTTTGTTTATGCATGCATGTCTTCAATGGGTTATGGACCTGAAGTTTGTTCTTTTGAAAGCAAAGTAGTTTTCTTTGGTAGCACTGTTTTTATCTAATTAAGAAGCAGTGCAATAATTCTAATTCAAAGCATTCAGAAGAAATGTCTTGGTATGTGAGATAGTTTATTAACCATAAATTTGAGGAATTGCTGTAGTTTAGCAAGTTCAAAGCAAAATGTCAATTGTATTATGTATATTTATGAAAATAGAAGTGTTGGGCTTGCTCTACTGCTTGGGTATAACTGTGATGAATACTATATAGATAGATCAAGGAACCTTTATTTTTTGAATTTGTGATGAATGACTGCATATCAGGCTATTAAAACCACTAGGTAGAGTTTTTTGAGAAACAAGAGCAACCAGAGGTTATATGGTGCCTCAGGCTATCGCTTCTCAACTTTTCTGGTTTCCACGAGGTAGCTATTAAAGAACCATAATTTATACAACTGGACTCTCAAATAAGACCCAGCAAGGTGGGCTTTAAAGGCTGACTTAATCATTCTGTTACTATAGATACCAATCTCTCATTTGAATTTTTCAGCCTTAAGAAAAGCCATCAGCATAAATCCTTCTGTATGTCTTTTCCTCTCAGTGTGCTTTCTATCTGCTACTCACTTTCCTTCCCGCTCTCCTCAAAATGGAGAAATGAGCCAAACAAAATACTACTAATTAACCAGAGCTTCAAGAATTTTGCTGGCCGTATGCATGTATACCTGATTTGCTTGTGTGTTAGTGTACTGTGTTTGCAATGAATGTCATGTTTAGTTTACCCATATACAAGGAAGGCAACATAGGAAAAGGCCACCTGTTTCCTTGTCTTGGCTGCTGTTCCCTGGGCTGGGTAGGAGTCTTTGAAAGAAGCAGGTTGGTTGCTCCTAGGAAGGGAAAATGGTCCGCAGGGTACAGCTCCCAGACCACAGAGTGGACCAGGCAGAGAGGGCAAGATGCAGCAGTCTGTGCCCTAGAGTAGAGAGAGGGATGCTCCAGGGAAATGCAGGGTGCAGGTACACAGATAAGCTTCAGCAGTGAAGGGAAGAATGTTTTCTTAAGAAGCCAGAAGAAACTGAGGGAAGTTTTTGGCAAGTCAGTGAGATTTGGATTAGACAGCAAGGTAGGAGGAAAATTTTTCTCATACAGAAAGGGGATGGTTGGCACAGGCGATATTTTGTTTCAGTCCTTGTTTTGAAGTCTACTTTTTCCTAGCAGATTCTGATTTCCTCCGCCTAAAAACTCTGAGTTTGTGTTCTAATGAAAACTAGTTTAAGATCTCGAACTTTCAATATTCTTAAGGAAGAGGTTCCAGTACTTCTGGCTTTGGTTTGTGGAAGGGTTTTGTCTTAGCAGGCTGTAACAGTTATTGTGTCCTTGAATCTTGAAGGCAACAGTGAGTAAAACTGGGAATTAAAGGAAGGAATCTCATTTTCAAAACAAAGCACTGTCTACAGAAAAGCCTGCGGATCCTAGCATGAGGGTCATCCTTCTGTTGTCTGTTGTCCCAAAATATACTAACTGAATCTATACTTGCTTCCATACCTGTCTCAAATTCATTTCCTTAAGAAGTGAGGCATCTCCATTACTAAATGTTGAACAGTAGTTTCAGATAATTCAATAAACAAAAGTTCAAGATGGATACAGTTTTGTCATAATTTCCATATGGGTCATAAGACCCAATTTCTGGTTAAACTGCCTAGCTCAGGCCTACAAATGGTGGCTCTTACAGTGCAACTGGGACTACGTTGTGTCTCTGGCATGAGAGCTGGATAATCCAAAGCACTGGCTGCAAGGGAATTCAGGTAATCTGGGACTCTGAGGGCCCTGGGTTTTTCTGCATGCCAGTAACATGGTGAGCTGCCTGGGGAGCAGCTGTCATCTCCTGCTTATGAACTATTTCCAGATCCCTGCTGTCCTACCTCATCTCCCTGAGGTGCATCGCGGTATGTGCCATGTAGGGCTAGTAAGATCTGACATCTAGAGTTGCTGGTCCCACTCTAGACCTAATGTATGAGAATGGGAGAATGGGACGGTATTTGTAGAAATGAATGTGGGAACGTTACCCAAAATATGGTCTGTGTAAACAGTCTGCGTTGTAGCTATAATTTTCTGCTTATTTCTGATTTAACCTGATTTTTGTTTACTAATGAATCATAACAAGAATATTTTTACAATTACTTTATTTCATCATTTAAGCTGGAGAAAGGATTTAGCGTAGTTGACATAATTTAATTTGATGGCATGGGCCATAAACAGTGAAAAGAGGCAGTGGTGTGGGTTTGTTACTTTTCATGAAAATACCCAAAGGGTGAAAGCTGCTGAATTTTTTTTGTCAATGTGCAGTTAATGATCAACACAGAGAATAAAAAATGTCTTGGTAGAACATTTTTAAAGGAGTTATAAGAGAAGCATCTGGGAGCCAGACTTTTCTTGTGGAAGCATGCCAATAACTGTATTGTGTTTCCTTTCACTAAAGTGAGCTATGCTGAAATGCCTTGTCTTCTGTCCGTTTTTTGAGTAAGTTCATTTCTGGAATCAGACTATAAATTTGAATACTTTAACCCTGCAGATTATTAAAGGATATTATGTGGTTTAAACAAGATGCTTTCTTTATGAATTCTATGTATGTAAATATTATGTCAAGTCACATTTGTCACAATTAGGGATATGTAGTTTTCAGAAATGGCTTTTAAATTTAAATCTTGCTGCTGATCAACGAGTATGGGAAACTTTACTTGACATTTACAGACTTTTTTTCTGTGTATCATATAAATTTAAGCCTAAGAAATATAACCCCTGTACATGGTTGTCAAATAACACTGTAGTACAGAGTTATACAGTATAGATTAGTTAATTGAATATTTGATTGCTAGATGTATTTACATAGAGAACTATTTATATTTTCTATGTAGATTTTAATAGCCACCACATTTATTTTAGCAAAACATTTTAATAATAAGGTTTATAAAATGTCATGTTGAACACTTAAACTATTTACATAACTAAAAGCTATTACGGGTTGAGAGAACAAACAAATTTATTTTAGTTACAGTGAATTCACATAAATCTTTATTATGTTTATATATAAGAATGTACTGATGTGCATGCCACACATATTTAGGCAAGCAATCTAGCGCAAATTCCTGTGAACCTACAATAAACTCACGGAAGCAACTTCAAAATCATTGTTTGTTTTGTCCCTTTGAGCTACTAATTTGCATTCTGTCCAGTAATTGCATCTACTTTTTTGGGAGGGTGAGGGGGGACAGAGGAAGGAGCATTTTTTGTTAATCAGCTAAATAATTAGATGAGCAAGTAGAAACATTAAACCCCAGAAGCTTTCCTTTACATTGTTGAGGCCTGTTAAGAGCAGTATCTTAAAAATATTTTATTCCTTCTTTAAATGTTTAAGTACGGATTTAGGTAAGATGCCTATTGCCTTGATTTTTGTATGCCAAATTTGAGGCTTTAGGAACATTTTTAGAAGTGGAGCCAAAATTGTGCTTTTGTTGGAAGCTGACATGAAACTTTACCTCCAGAGATGCTTCTGTTCAGGTGTGGAAGTTATCTAATCTCTCGATCAAAAAAATGTAGCTAACATTTTAAAAAGTGCCTAATCAAACTTAAGGAATTTGTAAGGAGCTAGATTCTGAAGTCACTTATGAAATTTTCACCTTGTTTGATGGCCCATCAAATAACTTTGTTTTCTGAGTTTATATTCTGACCAGTTCACTCAGCATATAGGATTAGACAATTCTAAGAGACTTGATTTCTGAAAACAAATCCCTGACATAGTGACTTTAATTGTAAATACAAAGTGTCTGTGAATATAAAAATGGGAAAATAATGAATGAGTTTCTGGAAGTGGAACTCTCTGTAACTTCTTTTATTCTTCGTTATAATTATTGTGTGCATATCCACGATTGAACTTGCTTGTGATGACCTTTTTCTTTTCTCTTGAGAAGAATTACTGTTATCGGTCTTTCTTCATGAGGAAATAAAAAGGTCAGTGCAAACCCCATCCCTTATTTCTATGCGGTGCACATTGCACTTTGGCATATTTGTATTGAATTTTATTAATAATAATTAGATCATTTTGTCAAAGAAATTTTAGTATTCCAAAATTAGACATGCTAAATGGTCTTTCCTCATGTGTAGTCCTGCTTTTCCTGCCTTTTTCTATCTCCTCTCCTCCCAAGCTTGCTATAGGTGTAACTAAGACTTTACATACTTCTATTCCTCCTAATCCTGTCAGACTAGCTAATTTTTTTCCTCCTTTAACCTTAAATTGACAAACTATGAATTCTTTTACGTCTGTGTTTGTCTAAGAAAAAAAAGAGAATGTAGAGAATGTAAAGTTGTTGCCTTTTTTTTTTAATTGGAGATTTTAAATTATTTGTTGCTTGGAAGACTAGTGCTAGGAACTGCACAACTAAGTTCATTCAGCTGTCACTCAAGACATGACTGAAGATTGCTTATTTGCAAGAAGAGCTCCAAGCAGGCACTCCAAGTAGGAAGCTGAGTTCATGAAATCTTAATATAATCATAACTAAACCCAGGAATTGCCAGTAGTGAACAATCCTCTGTGGATTGTTCAGTTGTCCCAATGAATATATTCTGTTCTGTCGTTCAGGTGACTGAGCACGTTTTTCCTCCCATTGTGATACTTTGCTCTTAAAGCCTGAAGGGCCTTATGAAGCCGTGGAAACAGCAACTTTCTTACTAACAAACCTTCGTGTTTGGTAAATGAATAAGATTTGTGGGGTCTGAAGAGGATATAGTCTTTATATAAATTGGTTGTGACTACAGAATGGGGCAAGGGCAGGGAAGCAAGGGTACTGGGACACTTGGTAGTGGGGAAAGGAAAAGAAAGATGAAAGGTGCTAACATATATTCAGGTCTCAACAAGTAGGGAAGGTAAGTAAAGCAAAGCATGCTCCTAAATTTCCTGAAAACTTGGTAAAATTATGCACAGCAGAGTGAGAAGATGCACTTTGCTACAACTGTGGACGACCTTGCCAATAATGCTCAATTTTCTGTCTTGTGCGAGTCACTGTTTTTCCTCCAAGGATAGAGATGTGTTCTCTGATCACTTAGTCTTCATACTTTCTGCCCTAAAACATTATAAAAAATACTTTCTGCTAGAAAAATATTTTATTACTTGTTTTTTCAGTAAACTAGTGAGAAGTCGTATAGTATCTTCCTGCTTTTAAAAACATGTTTTTTTAATCCATTGCCCTAGTATAGTTCATGTGGATGGGTATGTGTGTGATAATAGAGGAGAAATGCAGTGTCTTTTTCACAGATTTATTTAGAAAGATTTTTTTTCTCAAACAGTTCTCCAAACTTACTCATTTCTCTCTACTACTTCACTCTGTTATTATTCTTCATAGCAATAGTTATATGATCCAAACAACATTCTTCTGCACAAGACTAGAGAATTGCAGCCTTAAAGTGTGTTTTGTATTTGTCCCTAGTGGGACTAGGATTTTTTTGGTTTACTTCACTCTCTAGTTTAGCAAATGCTGTAACTCCAAAATGCTTTTGTTAGGAAGGGAATGTTATATCTGCTTTTTGGTTTTGATTAAGCCAAACCATAACATATGCTTAGATTCACTGGGTGGTGTCACAGGAAGGTTCTTTTAAGAGGGAATTTTTTTTTCTCCAGAAAATGGCTAAGTGACATTCCAGGACTCCAATATCACTTCCTCTCCTTCTCACCTCCTTTTTGTGCAGCATTGATCCTGAGTTAATTTATAACAAAATCCACTAATCTTTTCTGTGAGGATGATGAGGTAACTTCTCCAAGGTCTTCTCAGTAGGAGGCAGTGCTTCACTTTTAGCTGAGATGACTGGTTTGGTTATTCAGACTGCTTATACAATTGTGAGTAACGGTGGTGCACCTTTTCAAGATACAAGGAGTGCAACTGAGGGGGAAAAAAAAGTGCAGGATTTCTCAAGGAATTCAGGAAACCTCACATCTGGAGACTTGGCAAGATCTGGACAAAACTGAGTCATTTGAGCTAGTCCTGTTTTATAAAGTCATTAGCTTCAGCTGTCTCATACATGAACTATTAAAATGCACAGACCCTTATAAACTGCTGCTGAATAGCTTAGTATGGAGTACCAAAAGAAGCCAAATGCTGTTTCCTAGAAATTTGAAACTTTCAGAGTTAGAGCAGGGTGTTAGACTAAGCAATTTCCACTGGTCCCTTCTATCCGAAAGTATTTCATGATTCTAGCTCTTTCCCTTTGTACAGCCAATGCTATTTATTTGAGGCCATTGGGAGGTCAGTACATTGTCAATAGTAATAACAGACTTCTGTTACTGTCTAGTGGTCGGATAGAGTGGTGTGTATACTCAACCTTACTTACTCTAGAATTTAAATAATGGTTGTTTTCAAAGAGCTGATTAAAACTTGCACAAGAAGTGTTAGTTGGAGGTCCCATCCAGTTTAGCTGGTAGTGTATTTGAATGAAACCTTTTGCTCCATCTTGGAATCAGACTTGTATCACATGTGTTGGAAGGAATTGGGGCTAGGAATTGGCATGGGTTGTCCTCAACTAACACTAAAGCATCTCAGTGTGTGTAATATTTTTCATTAAAATGTATTTTTATATTGTTCATAACCTGGAGATCTCTTTCTGTATTCTGTTGGAATACAATTCTGTATTGTGTGTTTCCCATTGTATTTCTGAGCACGTTTATTCAGATGCAACTTCTGCTTCTGCTCATATTTTGATGTCACCTCATCTGCAATCCCAGTGTTTAGCCTGTGTCTGGGTGACCCGTTTTTGTCTCCATCTCCTGTGCTTGTGTTGTGGAAATCTTCCCCCACCCCCCCCCACCCCCTCACTCAAGCTTGTCATGCAGGAATATAACTTCTCTGTTTGAGCTGTTGGGTGGTAACTAGCTGACCCACAGAAGTAGGAATAAAATAAGGATTGTCCTCTCTTCTGTCATGGTAAGAGATTCTTATGCTTATAACCTCTTCCGTAAATAGCAACCAGCTTGTTTCCCACTTCTGTCACTGTTCTGGAGGCATTTTCGTCCCCAAACCATGCACCCCAGTACAGTCAGATGGAGCTTTAATAAAACAATAGTCAGTATTCCCCTCTCTGCCACCCCCAGATCTCACACAATGGTTAGAGAATAGCACCTTCAGCAGCCTTTTCCAAGCTGTTTCGTTTGTTTACAGAGCGCACCAGAGTGCTACTGGGAATGTAGGGTGAAATGTCAAGAAGTTGTGTGTAAATCTTCCAGTAATCTGTCACATCCAGGAGGAACTGGGGGAAAGGGACAGATCTGTGGGAATATTGGAGGATTATCAAAGCTAGAGTTTTGCTACTTGCATTTGGAGATCTCTCCCTACAGAATGGGTGGATCTGGAGTCTAAAAGAAGACACTAGAAAGGAAAATCCCTGCCATTATAAATACACACACCAAGGCAAATAAGCCTAGGATCAAGCAATACATGGAGGATTTCTGGGATATCAAGCTGCTTTGGCTAAAACCCCGTAAGAGTTTAGGTGAAATGTATAGGTGTGTACAGGTGTGTGTATATAGTGAGAATACTGCAGAGGACCCCCTCCCTAAGGCTGGGAAGCACTGTCCTCAGGTAAGGCAGCTTGCTGGCCCTGCATAAAACAGGGTGTTAATTCTTATTCCTTTGACCCCCAGATGGTCTCTAGCCCTCACTACTAACGCTAGCCAAAGGTGTCGGTTTGGCCAAATCATAAAAATGATTTTGTTCTTAAATTTTGCGTGTTTATTGCTCCTTCTTTGGAATTCTTAAATGTTTCTGTAAACAAATAATCTTGTTTGTATTTAAAAAAAAAAAGCCAGTTCTCGCTAATTTTTTAAAATTACGTAGCTGGATTGATTTATGTTCCTTATTAGAGTAATAACCCATCTGTTACAGAGTTAGGTCAATTCATAAAATTATAAATCTGGGAGAGAAAAGGTCTTGACTCTTTCCCATGGTAAGCATTTATTCATGTTTGAAAGTTCTTGTTTACATTTGTGCAGAGTCATTATTTGGTAGCAAAAAAGCAGTGTGGAGGAGTAATACTCGTGGTGTTACCATGCCATTGAATCTTTCACTTTTTCTTGTGTAAAGCAGTATAAACCCATGACGTTCAGTGTCAGCAGAGTTCTTCATGGACATACCTTTTTGTTTGCATGCATCTGTCATCCCTGCTGAGTACAATCGTAAAGACACTGTGATTTTTTTTAATTGATTATTTAATAATACAAGTATTTTTGTGGGTGTCTGTCTTACAAGACCTGTTTGTATGCTTATAACCTTCTGACACCACAGTGAGTTTTCAAATGAATATATATTAATGTATATTACAAGCATGTGATTTCATCTATTTCATAATGATACAAGCAAAATTAGTTCACTGCAGTAGTTTTTTATCTGAACTGATCAAAACATCTTTCTAATAATTTTTCTAACAATATGTGATTGGAATAACAACTGCACATGTAGAGTTCCATGCTGCAGCCGAGAGGCATGTAAATACAAGCTGCTTATTTGCAAGAAGCTTCCAGATTTGCAATATGATTGCTATGGAAACCACACAATGAAAACCTTATAACCATCTGTGTGGTTTGGTAGATTTTGCTGCATAGCTGAGCTGTTTTTGTTTACTGTTATTAAACTGTTGAATAGAATATATTAACCCACAAACTGGGATTATCCAAGATATAAACTAGTATTGTGCAATGACAATGTGTCACAGACTAGAGGACAGTAGAATACCAATTAATAATGGCATTAAATTAGAGTCTAATGTAAAAAGATGGTTAAGTAATGTGTTAGTAGAGGAAACTGCTAAGTTCTATGCATATTTATCATGAGATACCACATTCCATTGAAGGAATGCACTGTTCAAGCCAAACTCTTATCCATTTTATACTCAAGTAGTCTGATTCCCCCCCCCCCTTTAAGAAAAAGAAATTGGAAGGAAAAAAAATCAATGGATTCATGTAAAAAAACTCAGCTAGTGTGGAATTCATTGTTCACTTTTTAAACTGTGTGGATGGTAGAATCAGCTATGATTGGGTGATTATTTTTCTGTTTTTTCTTCAGACTGCAAATTAAATAAGTAAATATTTTCAGCAATTTTCATGGACAAACTGCTTAATAAATACAGTTAGTTCCTTGCTGCCTTGTCACCACAAGAATTTTGTGGGTTGTTTGCCATGAGGGTCTCCGAGTACCAGCAGAGTATGGAACATAACCCGTATCTCAAGGGGTCTTTGGATCTACAGCTCTAGAAGAGTTCACTGGTTTGATTAGTGTTGATTAGTCGCATTTTGACACAGTGAGAAGGTGAAGAGTATTTTCTCACTGCAGTGGTAGTGATGGTGTGAAGAAGAGATACAGAAGGAAACATTGTACCAGACTATTTTATTAAAGGTCTGCATGACTCCTCTTACACAGTATCTTAATAACACAGAAGGACTTTTACTGTATTTTTTATTTTAATTTTTCATCTTTTGACTCTATTCTGTGTTGCAACACAAACTTTAGTATGTCGCATCTGACTACAGCCATAATTCCTGGGGTAATTGAGGTTGCTGTGTTTAAAGGACATCTCCTGCACATAGTTATTGCTTCAGGACATAATACCAGAAAACACTAGTAGAACCATAGGTTCTTTTAAGCCAAGCCTATTACTGCTCCACTGTGAGCATGATTTCATTAGCAAGTAGTGCGGACCATTTGCAACAGATTCATAAAGCCCAGGTTTGTGCCGAGGACCTGATGTTCGCGCTGTGCATGTTTCAGAAGAGGTTTCCTATGGAGTCACTTTAGTCTGGTTCCATGGACGGAATGCCCGTTAGCAGCTGGACCATGTTCAGTGTGCTTCTGAATGCCTCTTCCAGTCTAATTGCACCTGAAAGTTTGTCCTCTCTGTGACAGCCCTGTAGTGTAAAGCGAAGTGGGATAAGTGGGGGTGGTTGGGTTCCAAACCAGTATGCTAAAATAGGCAGCCTTTGTTTGAATTTGGGAGCTTTTCAGTATTCAAAGAGCCTTGGTTCAGATATTTTCTCATCTTCAGATCTGGATCTGGTGAACTCTTGTTTCTAGGAAATATGGGGAATGCATATGTTCTAAATTTTTCCATGAAACCACAATGCAATCTACATGTATTCAACTGTACCTTATGAAAAAATCTCTTCAAACTTCCTCTGCTGTTTTACTTCAGTTGAAATACCCTCTACTAAAGTCAGTCCTCAGTTTAAGCTAGTCTGATGACCATGACAGTGGTAGAGTTAAAATCGACGATACATTCAACACATCCATTGATGTAGGTCCAAACATTCAGTAACCTGTAATATCAGCATTTATTTATTCAATGTATAATACTCCGTGTGCTGGATGAAAGTGGGTTGTTCTGGGAAAAGGGAGCAATCCTAGAAAATGTGACGGATAATGGGATAATACTACCTGTGAGTAGTGTAATAGTGGTAGAGAAGCCACAGAATGACAGTGCCTCCTAGTGCTCCAGACAGCACATGGGGATGTATGTTTGCTATTTATGCCACAATTGGGAGTGCTTAAAATAAACAAATGAGAGTACTTGGAAATGTGCAACAAGTGTTATGCCAAGTGGGGGAATACATTTGAATGCAGTAAATAGTTTGGAGTGTTTTGTGTTGTACTGCAGCTTCAGATTTTCCCTGTTCTATTGTTGTTTTTCCTTGGCTCAAATAATAGTTTATATTCATCTTAATCAGATTTTTAGCTAGTCAAGAGTCAGGCAGCAAAAAACTCTTGCTGGCTTAGTAGGGCAAAAGTTCAAAGCTCTTTGTAGAGTGAATCTCATGATGTAATTGCAATATTTGTAGGACTGCGTATATAGGTTAGCAGCAATTATGCGTACTCATTTCAACAGGTCTACTCTTGTGCTTTAAACATCTGCTTTAATGTTTGCAGGAACAGTCTTGTGGATAGATTAAATTTTTTTACAAGGCTAAAAATCCTTTGAACTGTTGATATAAAATTATTCTTTGTTGAAGTAGATAGGCAATTACATAAAAGTTGCACAATAAGGAACATTTTAAAAGCTGTGAGTTCCGTATCTGTTGCCTGTCATTAATAAAATACCAAAATTAGTTGCTGAAATGTGTGCCTTAAAAAGAAGCATGAATATCTGTGTAAGATGTGATGAGTAGCAAAGCCAAATAGTTTAAATGTATTAAAAGTCCAATTTGTGTTTGAGAAGTGGGTTTATCAATATGCTATTTCCTCATTCAGTACAGCAGCTTTGTCAGTTTTGATATACTGTAAAAGCCAAGATAAATCTGTTTCTACTTCCTTATGAACCTAAAGAAAGAATACAGCTAAAAACCCTCATGGTTTGTTCTCTTTTTTGCCTCATCAACAGAATTGTTGACTGTGAAATGTGAGGAGGAGATCTTACATCCCTGTCCTGAGTGGAGTGTGGATTTACTTAAGTGAGGGTGTGGGCACGAGAGAGTTGCCCGTCTGTGCCAGGCAAGGAGCATGGAGCACATCTTTTGCAATTGCCTGTGGGGATTTCAAGAGTTTTCCAAGCCTGCTAGCCAGAAAACATGCTTCAGAGCTGATCACTGCCAGGCTTTCCCTCTTCTTGTCTCCTAAACTTGCACTAAGTTATTTGATACAGTCTAGCTTGCTTAAAACCACGGTCAGACGCAGTAGGCAGGAGCACTGAATGCATGGTATCTGTAGTGTCTGTGTTCCCATCATGTAGGTGTCTAGCTGGTGTGTGTGTCTGACAGTGTTAAAACTAAGGTGTCTTCTGCCTTCTATGAATACTTCTCTTAAGAACTTCTGAATTCTTGCATGGGCTGGGGATACTTTTTCAATCCTTGGTTTCCTTTTCTTTGTCCTGGCAAGAAATGTACATAGCAGAATAGGACCCTCATTCTAATTGTCTCGTAATGACTGAAAAACAGCAGAACTGCAGCTCTATATTGCTGCATTCAGAGCAGATGAAAAGGGAAACAGATGTTCACGATTGAGATTTTGAAAGAAAGCTCTTGGAGTGTTTGGATGGGTGGCAGAAACCACAGAAATAACAATGTTCCAACTTCTGTACAAATGCAAAATAGTAAACAGGGCTTACGATCTGGAAATGTAGCGTGTGGCTTTCAGACTGATGTGGGCTGTAATTCCTGTCAGCTGAGGTGTCCCTTCAGAATTTCATTTGCACTTACGTGTTTTGCAGAAGAACGTGTTCCTTCAAAGGCTGAAGTGCCAAGAAAACTGAGCCAGGAGAAAGTTACCACTGTTTCAGGTAATTAAAATCTTTCCTCTTTATTTTGTGTATGCATTTTCTTTTTACCTTTATTTTCTTGTCTCTTCTGTTTGCTGTTTTAAAATAATGTTTTTATAGCTCTGTAAAGCTGTCTTTTTCACCTGGGTATTTGATGGCAGCAAAACTGCTTAGCACCACTTAGGATGCATGAAAACCACTTGAGAAGGATTTATAAAGTAAGCCAATTTATACAAGGTATTCCTTCCTGAATTACTTTGTAATGACTCAATTAGCTTTCATTTCTGCACAAAGGAGATTTAGTTGCATAAATTAGCTTATCATCATTGAGGAAGTGTCACTGCTAAAGGACAGTTTATAGATACAACATGCAGTTGCTGTCAAACCTATAAGAATGTAATATAGACATCTGTGTATACTTTGTGCTTGAGCAGAACAGACTTCTGCCATTCAGAGACTAACAGGGGACAACAAGTTGCCCAAGGGACTGGCAATGTAGACGTCTCTGAAAAGGTCAACTTGACACAGGCTCTGACAATCGACCCAAAGCTCTGTCTTCTTTGATAAAAATCAGATAAACTTAAGACCACTAATTGATCTGCAGCCTGTTTAAATGTTGGCCATGCATATCTTCATTGCATATGATTACCACAGAAAGCAAATGAATTGGGTAAGAAATGCCAGAGTCCAGTGACAGCAGCGTAAAAATTGGAAAAGGACACAAATGCCCAGAAAGGCTATGAAGGATATTCTCTCAGCTTTACTTGGCAAGCTGCCCTTGTGCTAATTATCTCTGGGACTGGAAAAATAACTGCATACACCATGTAAAGTCACATGGCCAGACAACTTTTCTTGACAGAAAGGTATTTCCAGTTATGCTTAAAAACAAGATATATATGTGCTTCAAGGGCACAGACCTTTAGATAAACTATTGGTGATTTGACACAGCAAGTAGAGAAGACTTGCTTCTTATCAGACCTTACACCTTTTTGAGATCTGCTGCGTTGTAACTGTGACCTGCACTGACATGCAATCTGGCTCTCCTTCCCCCATCGTACATAATACACATAATTCTTTCAGGGCTGTCAAGGAAAGGGTGGGCAAGAAGAGTTCCTTTAGGAAGTAGCTCTGCAGTGCTCTTCCTGTTGCAACATGTGGAGAGGAAACAGAGGCCTGATTTCCTGACCCATACAGGAAAGCAGGAACAGGTTGCTGTGAGGAGTTTTGGGTTGCTTTTCTTGGAAAGGAAACAAGAGCCAAGTCATCAGATGCTGTTAGCATTGTGCTCTGCTAAAAACATGTGTAAAACAACATGACTCATTACAGCCTTAATATTTAGTACTCATTTGGACATTACCGTAATTATAAGTGTGTTTTGTCATAATGGAGCGTGGGGTCAATCCAATTATAAAGTTGCCAACAGCATGTTTTTTTTCACTAATGTGTCTTCTTGAAGTTCTAAATGGTCATACTTTTAAGAAATCAAAACCTTAGCACCTTCATTTCTGAAAAGTTTCAACTGCTATGAGAACAGCCTTATCAGTCTTACTAGTATTTGTGTAATGTCCTTGAAAATACCATAACAGCTCTCCCCAGATACCAGATTCATTTCAAGCAATAATTTCCTGATCCGATCTTACTTAGTTAACTATTTAACACTGGAAATTTGTTTGACTTTTAGGGCTGAGTTGACATGAGTATTTCTAATAGGCATCATATCATAAATATCTAACCTGACTCAAGTGTATGTAATGATTTTCCACATAAATAGTGCATACATTCTTAATTTATTGCCTAGCTTTACTAAACCTGAATTTCACAGAAAATATTCTGCAAATTGTGAGCTCAGCCTGGTAAGTGCAAAAAAACTTTTCTTTTTTCCTACTCTTTTCTTGCCCTAACTTATCTCTACTTCAATTAATGTGCAGACTTGAGTTCTTTTTATTCCTTCAGTTGGAAGGAATAACTGACTGTTGCTGCTGGATAGCTTTACATTAATTGCTAGTGACCTAATTATTTAAAAATACCAAAGCATTGAAGAGTTTCAGTTATGTAACATGGCTTGCTGGGTCTTTTTTGCTACCATTATCTACCCATTATCATTTCTACAATCACTATTTCAGTAAGTGTCATGTTCTGTGCTGTCTCAGTGTAAATACCTTGATTTTAGAGTAACTAAGGAACAGTAGAAGAAGGGAAGTGAGAAAGATTATGCTGAACAGATTGGGCTAGATTAGAGGTTGAGTCCAAATAAATACACTACAATTATTTTGTCCTTATTTCATAATTTTTCTGGCATGTGGGAAAAAGGGCAAGTAAGTAACAGGCATTCTTTGCAGTTTAGGACATCGTCAGAACAAACAAATAACTGTTCTTTAACAGGGTATGTCTCATCTGGGCATTGAGACTCAACACTGACAGTCTAAATAAATCACTTGTGTAAGACAGAGTCATTCCGGTAGTGTTAATTTTGAACTTCACCTGTCTCTCCATCTTTAAGCCTTCAGTATGGTAAATATTGAGCTCATCATCACCGAAAGGGGATAGACTTCACATCTTTGAAATATTGTTAGGTAGCCCCGACTAGTAATCTTCAAATCTGACGCTATAAGCTTTTGAAGACTCTGATCAAGAGTCAAGGAATATGAATCAAAATGGCAAGCTGTTTAATATACTGGGCAGTGGACCACAGTGGTGAAAGGAAAACATACACGTGTTCCTTCATTCCAAAAGCAATGCGTAAGCAGATAATATAACTACTAGCTCTAAGTCACTACCATAGTAGGGTTTGCTAACTTAGATGCCATCAAAGTTAAAATGGAAGATCAGTAGAAATCAGGCACAGTCACATTTATTCTAATGTTTTAAGTAGTGCATTTCCATATGTGGGCTATAATTCCTGTTTTTGTTTTGGTCAGTTTAGTGTTCTGTCAGGTTTGTGCTCAGAAATGGCAAGTGCCAAAATTGTCACAAGGTAGGGGGCGGGAATGGAACAGCCTGCAGTTAGATTGGCTTAGGCTGCAATGGGACAGCACACTTAAATCCCTCTGAAATATGTACTCTTAATGTGTTTTTCCAGGGTTTGGTTTTTTTCTGTCTATTGAGGCTGTTAGCATATTCTTATAATTTTTTTCCCCTTGAGTAATCCATCAGCATTCTTAAGTTTTAAACAGTCTACAATATTTGAAGTGCATGCTTGAGTGATATACTTGTCATATTTTTTTTTTTTTACCCAAACTGTTCACCTTTCTTTCTTCAAGCACGTATTGTCAGGTGCCAGTATTTTTCAGTGAAATAAGCAGTTTGAGCCTACAGTCAGGAAGGCTGGCAGCTGTTACTGTTTGATCTGTCAAATAAACTCTGAAGTGTTTTCATCAGTATACTGGACAAAAATATCTGTTGATCCTATTACTGTTACTGGAAAAACAGAGATGGCAGAAGAAAACCACGAGGAATTCTTTATGGAAGAGTTTTGGAAACTGTTGGATAGTTGTTCATCCAGATAGCTGACCTGGAATGAAAGAAGTATTTCCTGGAGAAGCAACCTATCCAAAATCTTGCTTAGCCACTTCTTGTGATTGGTAATATTAAAAGCAGTGGGTAGGTAAAAACAAACTGCTTTCTACCCTCTGCCACACATTTACATTTTTTTTTCATGTCTTATTCATATTTGTGGCCTAAGTGACCGTGCCTTCAAAATACGACAGACTTTAGTTTAGCAATTATGTCATCATAGGATTTTTAAGGCACACAACATTTCACAGTGTATAAGAATAGAGTGTAATTGTGACAGAGTAATGCCAGGAAATCAATACCTTTTGAATTTGAAGTCTAATGGGCACATAAGTTCTTGATGCGAAATCCACCAGCTGTTTTCAGGTATTACATGTGTTTAAGAAGCTCCACATAATTTCATTACTGTATAAATACCAAATTCCTTTACCCAGGTCTTCTGGTTTTGTTTTATTCAGTTCTTCAGAGGCAATCAAATGAAATTTGGCAGGGTTCTCCCCAACTGAAAGAGGGGCTGAAGTAAGAAAGAATGGGCTTGTGTTTTGCAGAGGTTTTTGCAGCTTTTTTTTTGTTCTACCTCTGTGTTTGTGAAGCACTGTGAATCATTTTATGAAGTATTTTGCACTTCAGGTGTATAGATTCTGAAGTTAAATTTACAATTGGCTTTTATGCATGTGTAGTTGCAGTTACAGAATTTGGAGAAACTTGTGCTGGTGGGTATGAGAGGGGATTTTGAATTTGAAATTAACACTTGTTGGAAGACCAGAATAGTTGTTCACAAACTTACACTGGCGCTTTCTCTCCCTATTTTTCATTTCTGTGCTCCTGGTATACCAGTATATGTTTTGCTGGGAAATGAGGCTTTCTGATTTAAACAACTCTGTCTTATGTTGAATGCACAAATGAGAGCACAGAGCCATGGTTAGTCTTTGGGCAACATCTTCACTGTTGCAATAAGCTTATTTTAAAACACATCTTGTCCAGTGTTGCCGTGTTATTAGTTGAGCTGCTTTCCCACTTTAAGGCTTCATTAAATGCTCATGATGAACACCTCTAGGGAGAGATGTCTCTTACCTGCTGTGGGATCTCTTCTGTTGCTGATGTTCCCCATGTACCTCCCATTAGCGTTAACAAGAGTTACTTCAGGCACATAAAGGTGAGAACAGACCTCAAAGTCATAAAGGTCAGTGTGAAAAGTCATGATTCATCTCAGTGCAATTCTGAAGAAGTAAAAGTCCTGATTAATGTATTTTAAACCAAATCAATAAGACAACTGCTGAAAGATTTGAAAGGTGGGATATACCGAAATAGCTCTTTTAGTTTTTTTCTTTTACGAGATAGAGCTGGGAACTGTGATCAGTGCAGTATCAAAAGACTGAGGAGAGATTCTGATTTAATATTTATCACAAATTAATTTGGCGCTAACCTTTGTTACTGTTTATAATTGTCTAATGCTAAATTGGTGAATAATGAGCTGACAAATAGGAAGGGCCAAAATTTGGAAGTGCAACGTTTCAAACTGGTTCCGCCTTCCTCTTGAAATTATTCTGTCTATGCATTTTACAATAACCAAATCTCTTATTTCTGAATGGTTGGGAGTTTTATATATGTATATATTGCTGCTTTTGGTGTGACGACAGAAGAATTTGTGCACTGATAGTCAGAACGCCCCCTAGTGCTACATAGCAAAGTGGTAGCTACTAATCATCAGTTTATGGAAAATTAAATGGTGGCTAACTTGCACAGCAGCTTTAAATTCAAAGTTGTGAATATTTAGCCTTACGACAGTATTGCCATCAAAACAAGATAGCACAGAACACAGACTGAAGTGCATAAATAGAAAACAAGCTCTTGATCATACAGAGAGTATTAAAATTTAAGTATTTGTCTAAATAGGGAAAAACACAAGTTGAATACTGCTATACTTTTTTAATAGCGTGACACTTTCTCTCGCTTGATACTTGATATTTTAGCAGGATTTTTTCAGTAATAAAGTGAACCAATCATGATTAAATTGTAAACTATAAATAATGGTGTAGAGCGCTAACGACATGCAAATGTAACTGGTATATGTTGGAATAACCAGCAAGCCTGCTGTTCAAGGATCATATAACAAAACTAAGATGACAGCCTTGATCCAGCCAGTTCAGTGATATTTATGTTATCAGAATTAGAAGATAGCTTTCCAGTGATGTAAATTATTAGTACATATACATTCTGTCTGGTTAGTGTATACATAATGTAACTGGTCATCTTAGTGGTATTGCTTACATTCTTTTTGCATTAACTCACCACACTCCATTCTCATGGAATTAAAAACAGGAAATAGTTTGCAGTGTAACAGAAGCACCCAGTGTATTTAACCGTGCATAAGCGCTGTGTTTCAATAGATGTACTCTGTATTGTAAGTGTATGACAAAGCATTTATTACTGTGTTATTGCCGTATTACAGAGCAAAGGGTGCTAAATAATCAATCAGTTAATGGTCTGTATGGCAGCTTGAACACAGCACATCCATTGTGCTTATGCTGTTAGAAGGATGAGTTTATGACTGTAGTGTAGTTGCATGTTTAGCCAGAGCTTAATGTCCTAAACTGGAGCTGACACAAATATTTTTAAAATGCAGCTTCAGCAACAGTTTCAAAGTTCTCCAGTATTTCAGAAGGAACAATCAAGGATTATCTCAAAGGTTCTCAGAGAAGTTATTTAGTTTTGTTGGAACAGGAGAGGGAGGGGGAGCATATCGCAAAATACTTACTTAGGCTTCCTTTCACAGATTATTATTAATTATATTCTAGCAATTTTATCAGTTTCAAGTTGAGATACAAATATGGCTTGCTAGAAATATATTAGTAGAGGAACACTAGCTGCTTTAAGTTGCAGCTGGAAAATGCTTTGAAAACCTGTAGCTACATGTCTTTAAGTGATACAACTTGCCAGTGAAGGGCTCGCACATTAAACTTGTTTTCCACTTGCTTTTGCGGTATGAGGGAACCCTTTCTAAAAAGAGGAGTAAGAAATGTGCACTAATAAATTGCTTTGTAGTATCTGGAGATTTAAAGAGTAACTTTAGTCCCTCAATCTTTATCCTTTTGTAATTGGATGCTGTTTTCTTTGCAGATGGCAAAAATACTGATTACGGCAATTTCTATCAAGGTTTGTGGGACTGCACAGGAGATGTACCTGATGAGTTGACATTTAAACGCGGTGACGTTATCTACATTCTCAGCAAGGTACGGCGTGCTACTGGGGCTACATAATTGTAAAAAGAGAGCCATGGCAGAAGGGCACATTCCCACAGTTCTATGGGGGGAAATTGGCACTCCCTTTCAGATCCTTTGTTTGCAATCAGATATTCACTGCAATTAATTATTTTGTCAAATGAACTATAATCACATTTAAACCATAGCTGTGTAACAGGAATTAACTTAAAAGCATGTTTATTTACTTGCTAAATCTTGGCTACCATTTGTTAACTGATTTAATGGGAGACAATGTGCTTTCTGCTTGTAAAAGTTAACCTTGTAGAATTTTAAATTATCTTGTATGTTATGTTTTTTGTTTCCTGTTTTATATTCCTGACGGTGCTGATTCTGACTTTTTGGGCATCTTGCTACAGAAGATGGTTTGTTTTTTCGAACTATGCTTTCATCTTTGTATGTATATTGTAATTGTTCTGACAGCTCAGATTCCAAATTTGTTTGCTCTGACAGTTTTGGGCAATTTTTAATTTACTGCTTTCCTGTTTGCAAAGCAAATGAGAAATACAATTCCTCTCATCTAAAGTGATGATAAGCAGCATAAGCATGAAATTTTATTCTACTTTAATGTTGGTTAATTTTCTTATTTTTCCTTAACCCCCCCAACAAAAACAAAACCTCTCCTAAAATATATCTCCTGGTCCATTGAAGTCTACTTCTGAACAATTTATCAAAGGAAACTTCTCTTTTCCCCACATACTAGAAAAAAGCTGAGCTTTTCAAGTTCTCATTGAAAAAACCCACCTTTTAAAATATATGGAGAATATATATCTCAGATGTAATTGCTGTTCAGTATAATTAATGCCAAAGATATTGTAGGTCATTGAAATATACAAGTAGGTGCATGAAAGCTAGAGGCATCTGTTTGTCTTAGTTTCAAACTCTTCAGTTTTGTCATGATTGCTTTAAATCTTCCATGATACCTTTAACTGCAATGTTTCCGGATAATAAATATAACAGCTTCTGTTTAAATAAATTTAAGATTTATGGATAGAAAGATAGTCCTATATAAAAATATAGAAGATATATTACTAATGGTAATGTGACCATGTATGTCTTTTGAGGTATTTCATTGTCACTTAAATTAATAACTGAATTGCATTACCAAAGGCCGGATAACACTCTTGAATTGGGCAGACTTTCAAGCAGTTATACAGCTCTGAAGAATGGTACTAATTTAAAATAACCACCTCTCCCCCCTCTCCCTCCCCCCAAAAAAAAGCCCATGAAGAAACGGATTCCGCTGAATGAGTTTGGCCTCTTTGTGGGTTGTGCTCTTCTGGTACAGTATGGGGACTAATAAAATCTTAATCTTCAGCCTGTAGGTAGAAAAATCACTTGCTACTCCTTCCCCAAAAGAGTGAGAAATTTAATTTAAAAAATGGAGCAGAATAGAAAAACAGTAGCTTAAGCTGTCCTCTGTATATCAACTGTCTTGTGGTCATGCCGTGATTAATCCGTAATCGGTCCTTGAAACAGGCTTGCTGCTGCTCCAGATATATAGAGCCTCTCTCTTTGGGAATGATTTCTACTCCAAAATACAGCCCAGAAAATTCAGCCCTGTATCGCTTAAAGAGTGTTACAGCTTTTTCAGAAAAATGAGTGTTGGCCACTACTGTCAGCTCTGAATTTAGGGTCCTTGGAGGGGAAAGTGCCAGAGAATTATCCATCTTAACCCTCCACTTGATTCAGTTTCAAGGTCTGATCATTTACGAGCTCTTTGTCTGGTAAGTAAAAATATAACCAAAGGAAAAGTGAACCTAACCATCCTGAAGTGGGTCAACACTTTTCTTCAAAAAATATTTCCTAATCCACTACATTAATACTTGGATTTTGTGGCAGTCGGCAGGAATCTTTGCAATTTTTTTATTTTTTCACACCATCTAGTGGTTGAAAATGAGAGATGCAGGTACTGACAGGAGGCGATGCGTAGGGATCCAAAATGGTGTCATAAATTCAGCTTCAGCTTGAACCTAGCTATGGCTTTATTGCCTTTCTATCATATGTCAGCCAGGTATGAACATTACTCTTGAAAATCCCATTTTGCTGATAAGGAAGTAAATACGGGTATAGCAGTATTATAGTAGGAAGGGTGAAGCATTAACAAAATATCGAGCATATTTGTGCAACATGTAGTAGTTCTTTGTTTTACAATGAAATATAAATGGTATAGCTTGCTCTGATGAACGTGATAAGATAGATATTTGTCTCTACCAGCAATAATTATGCCAAAGCAATATATTTTTATCTGCTTTTCATATACCTTTATAGAAATTAGGGGAAAAGTGATTATTTTGTTTCCAAGAAATGAGATCATTAGTACAGCAGAAGTAATTATGAATCAGTTTAGCAAATTTGGGCATTGATATAATTTAAATAAAGCAAGAAGAGCAATATGTTACATGTAAGTTTCTAGGTGAATGCCTTTTAGAAGAATGAGCAAGGTTTCAGTTCGGCAACGTTTACTTCTTGAAATAGCTAAGCATTATGCAAAGACAAATCCCCCCATAATCTGCTTGAAACTGAGCATCAAAAGTCAATGTTAGTGCGGTGAGCATGATTTGCATGCTTATACTCTGATAATACAAATAACTATGCCTGACTAGCGTAATTACTGTAGAAAAGCATGTTTTCCTTGTTTTAAAGGTGCATTAAAAAACTATTTTAGCTATTATCTAAATATTTACGTCCGTTGTGGCTTTTGTGTGGCAGCAGTCCTATGGGGTCTTAGAAACCCCCCCCAAAACCTTTTTCTAGGTTTTTCTACCTTTGAGAGTTTCCTTCAAAAGTTGAGTTTTTAATCTGAGCAGAATTAACAGAACTGTTGCAATAGTACTTGTTAACTTTATTTTAAAAAAGTTAACTTTTCAGATTAATTGATCAATGTATCTGTACAGATAAACTCATACTATTATTTTAACTTAGAATATTCTTGAATATTCAAGTGGCTTTTATAACTTTACACTACGAGTCATGCGAACTTTCAGAAAACTATATACCCCTCTCCCGCTATGCAATAGAAAACATTTTATAGCTCTACTGATAGAGGGACTCATTGATAAGATTTCTTAGTTAATATTGACTATTAGACATGCAATACTTGGGTGTCCTGTTTTCTAAAAGGATGATTGCTCTTACCTCCTGCTCATTTATGGGCTTGCCTTTGCTTTCAAGCCCATATGATAAATGGGGAAACAAACTGTGACATAACAATCCTTTTTATAAATCTTCCATAGCTCTACTCAAGAAATCAATTTCCAGAAACAAAGACAACTGTGAGTGGAGGTAGCCCTATTATTTTTTTTTTTCTTTTAGGTTTATTATGCACAATTTATGCAAGTGCAGCACTTGCGGTATTTGTTTGCTTTAGGTGCATGTTTTGTGTTGAGAAATTCCATAGTTTCATCAGCCAAATGCAAGTAGTAATGGAAAATTGCTTAGATGTTAGCAGGCACCTGCTTAGTAGAATTACTGACATTTCTTAACTTTTAAGCTAATTTAATTCCCATCTCATTTATATTTATATTTGTATTAAAACAACAAATAATACTTCAAAATCAGAAATTATATCTCAAACTCTTCCCTGTTATTATTTCAGTACATGCCAATGCAATATAATGCTGCTCACGCTGGTATTTATGATTCAGGGAAATCTCATCTTATGACTTAACCCTTTACTCTCGAATTTTCCATGAAAGTAGAGTGTTAACTTGGTATCTAGATTACCCTTTATTCAGTGGTTGTACATTTCCAGTGTGGCAGATTTTTGTTCTTTCAATACAAGGAATGTCTGTTAAAATGCTCATATCTCAACCTGTATTTTTTGCTTAGTGAAAAGACAAAGAAAGAAATCGCTATAGCTCAGATTACTGCTTATGAAATAAAGTGCAACTTAAGAGTGCAGCTGTTTCATAATCAGTGTGACCATTTTGTACGTTATCAGTATAATCTTCATGAAATGTATTTATTCAGTATTTTTCAAAAAGATGTGAAAGGCGTACTAAAACCCTGAGTGGTTTTTTTGTCAGACTGTTTTCTGACTGATCATACCGAGATCCATATTTAGCAGTAATTTCTCTTTCCATGACCATACTGCCTATGTCTACCTTAGCAAAAAGGGAGTACCGATAGAAGCAGATTTGCAGAGTGAAACACTTAGTGCGAAGGCCCCGGCGTCCACACCATGCGTTTTCAAAGGGGATTGATGTCTGAAGAGGTCTAGCCTGGTTTTGTGGCATGAGGACACATTAGTGGTTGGAGCACATTCAAGTACATCTTCCATTTTAGTTTCATCTGAAAGAAGTGTAGAGTGTGTGCTCTGAGACTGACGGCTCTGCAAAGTGAGCCAAGGTGAGGAAAGTGGGAGCATTGGGAGATTCACTTCAGTGGGATGCTTCTGATCAAAACTAAAATGCAATACTAAGTTGTACATTTTCTTCTGGCTTGTTTAGGTGTATTCCTTACAGAAAAAAAAAATAGATACATGGCTAAACATAAGATAAGAGCAAAGGCCTTTAAATGGAAGGTTAGTTAAGATAGACTAATGCAAAGTGACTCTAGCTCTGTTGGTTTGCATACTGATAATATGTAAGCATTTACCTACCTGATTAGAAAAGATTTTGGCATTGTGTCATCTAATGGAAAATAACATGGCCCTTCTGTCGTTCCAGGGTGTTTTCAGGGGCCAGTTTTGGTTCAGAATTCAGTCTGTTTACCCTGATTTATATTGGAACTCCTTAATTGGTGTCTATTTTGTCTCATGTCATTGCAGGAAATAAAACCTAGTAACGCAACCATACAATAAATCTGAGGTTTACATTCTTAAAGATGACCATTTTATTGCTGTCTTAAAACAACTCTACTACCTGTGAAGAAGTCTCATTCAGTTATCTAAAACATTTGTCATTTTCTCCTTTTTAGAGAAAATGCTGTTCTGTGCCAAAAATGGTCCCTGGTTGATAGTGTATCATTCAGCAATTACACCAAAGGAAGTTCTAAAATTTTTTTTAGCTAGTCTGAATCTCCTGGATGAATTAGAGGTGTTTTAAAATATTATCTTGCCAAAATTGCCCCCCAGGATATTCTTAAAAAAAAATTTCTCCCTGCTTCCCGCACATCTTTAGCTTGATAGGAGAGGCTACTTACTTTAACCTCAAACAAGGCTATAGATATGTTTTGCTTTTCAGTTTTAAAGTTTGCAGATCTTCAGCCGGTAAGTTAATATTACTTACAGTGCCACTGGAAGAGGGCAGGAGAAAAATCTTGAATTCACACACTTGTGTTTTTTTTTTTAAAATACAACTCCATTGTTTTCTTCAAGGCATTGAAACACAATGATGATTTTCAGCAACTCTTTTTAAAAAACAAATAAAAAACACACCCCACAAACACAAAAAACATACCACATGTATTGAACAATAGGGACTAATTGCACAAAGACCAGATGTTTTCAACTTTTGCTGAAGTCAGTAGAAGTTAATATGGTGCAAAGCATCTGGAGATCCTCATTTACGCAGAGGATCTGTTCTAAAGGTAGAGACTGTTCTGGAAATCCTCTTGCATATAAACATTTTCTCTTCTTGCATATCAAAATTCTCTTCTATATAGTACAAAAATATTGGATTTAAGATATCAGTAAAAAACAGGTAGTGTATTTCTACCTACTGTGTTTTCCCCAAGCGCAAAAACTTTTATGATCAGTGTCTCATGGAGTCATAGGTACATACACATCAGCGCAGTGAAGCTGGTGGGATGGGGACAAGGAGAAGCATCTGCTCACAGTGTGTTCAGTTGAGAGCATTTAAGGAGCCTGTAAACCCTGATGGGATTCCCCCCCCCATCATAGCGTGCTGTACAGAGAGCGTTTTGCCAGCATGTTAAATGTTAAGTCATAACCTGTTCCTTGCTGCCCTGTGAAATTACTTCACTTTGGTTAATAAATTTCTGCTGGGGGGAAAAAAAAAAATCCACTTTTACAGACAGTGAAAACACAGAAGTAGCTTAGAAAGCATTTGGTCATTTGTTAAGGTGGTTGTTTCGTATTATTTGGCATAATGTATTTCACTGCCCTGGTGCTTGTCTTCCAGGGGTTGCGGTGGCCCCTTCCTCCCCCTGCCCCTGCCTAGCATTGCCTGGTATGGCAAATGTGCTCCCAGTCACATGGCAGAGCTGTGGCTACACACTTGTGCATTCTCCTCATTGCAGGGCAGCTGGATCTGGCCCTGCCCCCCTCTCCTATCCCTCTGTTTGCCTTGGAGCAATTCATTTTGCAGTTATTGAATTTCTTTGGAGAGTTATTTTCATACAGCGAGCATCACAGCACCTCTGGATCTTGATAGCATTTCTACATAAGGAGAAAGAAGCTTTGTGTTAGTAATTACCTAACATTGTCAGGAGCTGACTGCAGGCCTCTTTCTAGTGATAACAGAATAACCACATAATGTAGCTTTATAGCACATGATTAATAGAAAATAATTACACATCCTACAAAGGGATGCAATATTTCTTATAAATTGACTACAATGGTTTCCTGTAGATTAAAGGACTCTTCATTATTTTATCAGTCCTTCTGAAGTATAGTTGCCTATGTTAGCAGTGATGTTAAGAGCGGAATGCATTGAGGGATACCAGATGGTAAACCCAGTGGTACCCGAGATCTGAAACTGATGCTTGCAAAAGCACCGTGCTTCCCAGCTCTTAAGAATTCATATAAAACTCCTAACTGTATTCATATCCTTCTGCATATTAATCATTATTTCCCACAAATGTGGGCTTTAGACTTATTCTACACATCTGAAGCAGCAGTAATAGACACGTGGACCCCACAACAGCAGTGTATTAATTAAATTATATTGCTGTGAAGGAGTTTATAATTGATAATGTTGATAGAAATAATACATCAATTTGGATTTTATATGTGACTTCAAGAAAGGACTCGGGGGGGACTGCTTATCTGCCTGACTAGTAAGCAGTCTTTTGTGGTACTGAGGACAGAACGGAGTGGTTAGGAGTTTAAAGAGAAATGTCTGTACTTTAATCAGTTTAAAAGGGAGTGCTATCTAATTATTCTAAAACCTGAGATTGAAGTGTTATATTCTTGGTAGCCAGGTATCTGTATGATATTTTTGTTCAGACTTCTATAGACTGCAGATAGTTTAATTGGGATTCATGTTGCTCTTGAGACCCATGCAAAGAATAGTAATGTAAAGTAAAAGCTTCTGTACTGCAATATTGTCTGTATGGTATAATGGTTGCAGTGAATCCTTAAATTAGTTTACTAGTCTGTTACATCAACATTCATTTCATCTTCTCACTTAGCTTCATGCCAGAGCCGTAAGTGGTGTATTAGTAAGTAGCAAAAACCAGAAAGTTTTCAAAACAGCAGCATGCTTTTAATTTTAATTTGAGGTATCTGAATTGTTTCTTTAAAAACAATTATTTCTAAGTTCATGCAGTGTTGCTAAGTGGAACATTTTCAATGGATAATGTAGTCCACAGGCTTTTTCTATGCCATTTGTCATATGCAATTTAATGACCGTTTAACTAAGCCACTTCCCTCATTTCATGTATTGTTTGCTTTTTTGGCTGATGTCTAGCAAAACTTGCTTAATCACTCTTGTCAGTCACTTCATGAGTTCCATGTAACAGCTTAAAATCTTTTGTTGCTTTCTCTTGGAGAGATTTATTGCTGAGATTCTGGTAGTATACGTGAGTACTACTCTTCCTTTCAGCAATTTCCCACTTCAGTCTAGAAATCCAGTTTGTATATTTAACCAGTGTATTCTGAGATAAAATATAGATTTTTAAACAGGCCGATCTGGAACATTATAAACCCTAGCGTCAGGGTATTATTTAGCCTTTAAGGATTTAGGGTGTAATGTGTACCCCCATGGGAAAGGCTATGAGTGGTTCTTAACTTCTGTGGAGAGCAGTTTGCACTGAAGATCAGGTTCAGATACCTCTAGACTTTCAGACCAGACCCATCCCCAGCAGTCTGTTCTGCAGTGGAAGGTGGAAGAAGGTGGAATTATTTTTGCAGCTTTCTAGTTTGTGTGTTCACATCATAAATGAAGGTTTTCCTGCTGCTTTTTATGTGGATTTTCTTTAAATCACACTTACTGCAGTATTTTATGGATGTTAGGGTAGAGTCTTTTAAATCACCAATTCACTGTGAAGAGAAGGAAGAAAATGTTTTATTTAAGACTGGTGTGCAGCCTTCCACAATAAGAAAATATAAAAGTGTGTGTGTGCCTGTGTGCAAGCGTGTCAAAAAAAAAAAAAGGGCAAAAAGCAATAAAAAAAAAAAGCCTGGGCCCACATGAAAGTGGGCCATCAACAGGGCTTCATCGTAGTTAAGCACAGGGAGAGCTGAGTACACTAAGCACCTCATAGGACCCTAGAGAACTCTCGACCAGGCCAAATATGCCAGCAGCAAATCATTATAGCTCAGGCTCTAATGAAACTCCATTAACCCTTAAGCTCCACTTGACTATTTATAACCGAAAAACTTTATCTACAGTCAAAATAATAGCTTCATCTCAGTAGGACCATTAATTCAAAATCCTACAGCCTTTTGCTTTTCTCATCAGGAGAGCAGCGTAGCAGGAAGCAGATGTTGCTTATCAGAGATATCTGTGTATTTTGTATTTTCCATGTTTGTTCCAAAGTAATTTCTATCTTACTAATCATTCCATTTTGAATGGGGACTCTGTTTTAATAATGCTTCATTTGTAACTCAATATGTGTGTGTGTGCAATTTCAGCTGTTACAATTTATTGAACCACTGTTAGGATTGATCTTAAAATATTTACCTCATAGGAGAAAAATTAAATTTGGATCCCACAATACTCTTACTTGGTATTGCTTTTGGAAGATATTATTTCTTTAAACTATTATAATTCATTTTGTTTCATATTTATCTCACTAAGCCTAAACAAATTTCAAACAAAAGTACATTAGTCATCTGTCAGACATATGAGATCTGCTGTAGAATTTTCTGCAAGCCTAAAGCAATAGTAGACTTTGTCCGCAGAAGGAGATTATGTATTAGATATATAGTGTTCCCTTCACATTTGAGCGAAGTAGTATTTAAAATAAGTTGATTGTAAGTTTCTTAGGAGTTTAGCCTTGTCATACTGAAAGAATCCCCGTTGATTCTTATATGTCAACATTGTGCTATTAGACTTTAGTTACAAAGATAAGACTTTTATGTTTGTGATAAATACAGGATGGAGAGGTCAGCTATTTTTAGTAGGTGTTATAGAGAAGCGTGGCCGTAATTAAGAAATTTTCCTGAGTATGCCTGGCCTTTTTAAAATTTAGCTTCTGTGTTTGCCTAACTCTGCATGTGAATGCCTCTAACAAAAAGATACCATGTTTTAATTTTCAGTTGAAATGATTATAACTGTATATAAGAGAAAGCATCCATAAGGAGTTGCATACAAAACTCTATTGCATTTATATCAGACTAAAGGTTAATATTGCATATTGTTTTCAATTAGGAGTACAATAGATTTGGCTGGTGGGTAGGAGAAATGAAGGGAACCATTGGCTTGGTGCCTAAAGCCTACATAATGGAGATGTATGATATTTGAGAGGCCTGGGTAAGTACATTTTAATCCAATCTTCTGTAATGGCTTATATGTTCCCTTGTTCTCTGTTTCATAAGTATTTCTTTCCTGGAACCTTTGTAGGAGTCCTGTTAACATAAAGATTATGGCAAAATATATTGAAGGTTCAATTAAAGCACTTTTTCTGGGATTCTGTATGAAATATTAAACCACAGTGTACAAAAGATGATGTATTTTATAACTACGTTCCTTTTCCAGATTTTTTTTGTGTAAAATAAAATTGGTGTGCTTTCTAGTTAGTTTGTTACTTTAGTAATATGTATCTATCAGTCTGTGCAGAAAACTGTGGAAGGGGGATAGATATTTGGGCTGGGTTTGATATGCATGTTTGAGGCTTTTTGGTTAATGATGAACTTTCAACTCTCCCTAATCAGGAGAAATCTGCACTTGAAATCAAGAGTGGTGTGCAGCTGCAGTTTACAGACCCGGCCTCTGAAAGAAGAAGATTCTGCCATACACGTTTTGTGGTTTCAGTGAATGTAGTCAGATCGTTGCCTTGCGTATATTAAACATTAAAAACTGTAATTGGTCATAGTTCTGCGGAAATGTTCTTCTTAGTCACTTTTTATAGAATTGTAATGCTAGGAAATGAAATAGATGGTAATTAACATATGGGGCACAAGCAGCCAAATAGTGCCTGTTGCTCTTTTCTTAAGCAGCACTCTGGCTATAGGTTGCGTTCTTTAAGGGAATTTGGCTATGTTTTCCTCTTCCTCAGATGCAGAAGAATTAAGCTGAATTTTGAAAGTAGAAAACGATGACTCATTTCATGCATGCATTAACCTTTTAATGCTCACTGTACATCTTGTGCAGTTTCCTAGGAAAATCAAGGGAAATTTATGTGTAATATTGCAAGTCTTCAGGGTATTCTGCTTCCAAATGATTTTGTATTATGTTTTAGCCAATGATTTATTTTTCCCATATATTTAGTATTGTTACTGTTAATTAATATTTTTTTACCACAAAATGAAGGTTTGGCTCTTTTGCTGATGTAATAAATCAGCCTGTGTGGTAATACTGCCCTGATACCATTCTGACTTGGAGATATGAATTACGTGAAAATTTGTAAAATGATAATATATTAAACCCCACAATTTTTGCTAAGTCAACACGAGCTAAATGGCAGGTAAGAACTATTTTTGTCCATGGTAGTGTGAAATATTTTATCTGTGCCTTATGGATACTTTCACAGAGTCAAATCTGGATACCTTGTTGGTATGTGGAATTTCTGACGCAAGTTGTGCAACAGACATCTTTGGCTCCGTGTGGGTTAATAAAGGCTACCTGCAGCCATAGTGTCAAATCCAGAACTTTGTGGCTAAAAGCATCAGTTGAAACATAAAAAAGTACACTAAAATACTCTCACCTGTGGACAAGGGGTTGGGCAGAGTTAATACTTTAAATCCTCTTGTTTTGGAGACGTGCTTTACTATTAGTGTGCAAGATCAACCTTTTTGAATCCTCCCACACACTTGATTTGTGAGACCCTTAATCTGCCAAAGAGGCAGGTCAAGCCGGTCTGCGAATTGCTGAGCCTGTGCAGGTCCCCTTGTAGTTGCTTGTGCTGTTTACGCTTCAGGCGGGCCCTGCAAACACTGTGGGTTAAAAGGTGACGTTAGTCTGAACTCAGAATTAGATCCTTTCAGTAAGCTAAGATGTTGTGCTTTATTTTAGCTAATGGGTGATACTTGATGGTGCACTGGATTCTAATAGGAGTCAAACAGGGTACAGCGTTCTGTTGTAATTTTTTTAAAAAAGAGATACTCATTGAAATTGATTCTGTACGTTATCAGTGAAGCATTAAAATGATAGATGATAGTCTTCAGGTCTCTTACTACTTTAATTTATCAAGTGTACTTGTGGATTGTGTACAGAATGTGAAGCGTTAATATCGCGGCTAGAAAAGCTCCTTCTCTCGTTAACATGGCAGCGTAATAAATCTGCCCACCGAAATGTCTCTTTACTAATTATGTCATCCCGAATTCCACCACCACCTACTTTTTTGGGAGTAAATCCACCCCTTCCTCCCCCCCACCCCCCGAGACGAAGCGCATACGCGCGGAACTTGATGTAGGGCAGGACCGGTGCGGGGACGCGGGCGCGGCGCCGGGAGCGGCTGTGCGGGAGCCGGCGCTGCCGGTGCCCGGAGGAGGGGAAGGAAGGGGCGGCGGGCGGGGGCGGCGCGCTGCGCTGCGCTGCGCGCCCGCGGCGGTAGATGGCAGCAAATTTTCACGGCACGGGAGGAGGCCGAGCCCGTCCCCTTCCCCCTCCCGGGCGCCCCCGCGCCGCTTCTGCCGTTTTTCCAGGAGAGGGAGTCCCATCCCAACCGATGAGTGGCAGGCCTGCCGAGCGCTTCCTCTCCTGGGTGGGTGGTGGCAAGCGGAGAAATAAGCGTGGCTTTTGTCTGTCGCTCTCCTTTAGGGCTTTCTCCCCCTCTTAGTACATGTGGGAGGGAGTAAACAAACTGCCTTAAAAATCAAAACGTGAAAGATGTCCTGAAACTCGCTTGAAGTGTCTTGGAATCAACCGGCGGTGGACCACGGATGAATTGTTTACTTTAAATCTATGCGGATACCATAACCTGTTTTGCATAACAAAATCCCCGTTAATACAACTTAAACAAAACTCAATGGCAGAAAATGCTAATTGCTGTATTGTCTTTGTTTACGTAGGTTGCGCTTGCCTTTTGGTGAACAGTAAGCTAATTTTTAAAAGGTGATTGTAAGTCATATTTTGTACAGCGTTTTACTTGATTATTTGCTGTTCTGGATTTGTACTATACTGCCATTAGATCTTACAATAATGTTCTACTCTGCAAATTTTTAAGGTTCAAATAAAGTTTAATTGTTTGCAAACTGTTATGATGCTAATAATTCAACAGCCTGCTGTGTTACTAATGAAATTACTTTGTTATGATTAATTTGGAAAATAGTGTGTTGATTGTCGTAATTAAGCACAACAAGGTGAAGTAAATGATTCTAATGCCATCTGGCCTCCAGACTGAATGAAGAAATGAAATGGGGCTGTCATTTGAATTTATTCAGAGAAGTAAGGGTAATACAAATGCTTTGTATAGCAGAGGCACCCGGATATAATCATGCCACTCGAGTATTTTTTCATGTACAGATCTATCTATATACAGATAACTGGTTCGCGTATTTTTCCAGCATCTAGTTAGGACCTACCTCTTTGTGCATACTGCCACTGATTACATGGACTGATGGTAGCGTATGCGCCAGTTCGTCCATCAGAGAGATGTATGGATAAGATTTAGAGGAGTAATATGCATCGGCTTACCTTTTGCTCCTCTATTCATGATAAAAACTTTCTTTGACTGGAATTAAGCTGAATGTGAATGCTAATTAAGATCCCATTCTATATTCAAAGCCAAATGCATAAACTTTGTTCTTTTTGGCTCTGCAGTCTGAGTATGACACAGCATTAGAAGGAGCGTAAAGAATAACCCTTTAGAACCTGATCCAAAGACTGCTGAAACTGAGAAGCTATTGAATTCGCTTGCTTTCTGCATCAGGCTCTCAGAACGGTACCTCAAAAACAGGCAATACAATTTCAAAGTACCTTTTGCTGAATACTTTTTGTCCTCTTTCTGAAAGAGATGCAGTTATTTCCGTAAGCTGAACTAAACAAAAGAAAGGCACTGACTTCTCTACAGCCAAATGATACAAATCCATTTTTCTATCTCGGGTAAAGCAAAATGAAGTTGTGGCTGTAGATCAGAGTCCTGCCTTGATAAAGTTCACTGGGATCTGTAGGAAAGCTGTAAAATATTAAAACGTGATGAAAGTACCCAGGTAGATGACAATGGCGTGCTCTTCAGCTGCATGAGCCATTTGATGTTTTCTCTCATCTCTCTCCCTCAAGCTGATGAAAAATTTATTAGTATGTAACTGTGGGAATAAGCGTATGCATGGAAACCTTATAAATAACTTTCCACTTTCCATAGCACAATGTATTGATAGACTGTAAGACCTTCGCTTACGAGGGTTTCTCTGAAGCTGACATTTCTCAGACAAGCTTCAGTCTGCTTAATTCCATCTTTATTTAGAAAAACTGGCACTGAGCTCAGTGAAGAGTGCTCTGCCAAATCTGCATCTCTGTTTTAGAGTTCATTTCCTGCCCAGCATCCCGTGTCTTACTGTGAGGGACCAGCACCAACCAACTTCAAACTACGGACTTAAAATCGTGGATTCAAGCTGGGTGTAAGCACAGTATTTCATGCTTCTGGGATGAAATTGTGACTTGGCCGGTCTCTCCTTGCTACAGGAAGAAGTAAAGGGGGGCCGAGATGGTGACAGGATGTGCAGGTCAAAGCGATACCGCTTTTCTTATCCAACTGTGTTGTGCCAAGGAAAATATCTGTGTGTATATATGTATATATAGATATAACCTTTAAATTGTAAAGCAGATCAGGCAATGATAAGCTATGAATTGTTATATCATAGCCTTTTATGGATTTGTTTAGGAGCGAGTTTGTAATGGGATCTAGACAATTCTGTTTCTGCTGCCTGGAATTTTCCTTAGTCCAAACTACCGCACAGAGAAATTCATAGGGAGCTGGGTTCAAAGCAAAGTAGAGGAAAAACCTCTGCACCTGAAAGCTATGCCAACAGGAGTCAAATTTAAAACTGGAAACGTCGCCTTCTTTCCAGCCTTTTGGGAGGAACAAGTCTTTTAAATAACAGGGAAAAACTTAAAAATCCAAGGTGTCATCTTGTAGCAACATGTGGGACAATAAAGTACAGCAGTGCAGGCAGTCTGAGAAGGAGAGCTGCTGGTAGATGAAGAGGCAGGTAGTTTCAGATGCCACTAAAAACCAATCTATCTCTATTAATTTGCTGTAGCAAACTGATGTGTTGGAGCTTTTATCCTAAAGTAGCCTCAGTGTCTCACAACCCGTAGAACAAACTTCCTTCCCCCCCCCATTGTAAAGCAAGTGCTACTCCATAGAGGTATTTGATGGCTAATGAGCATTTTACAGCAAGACTTTAAAGTTTATGCTGTGAGATGAAAAAAAATTCCACATTCGGTTACAGTGGGAGGATTTATGTTGGCAGAATAGAATTACCAGTTTGGCTACTTCAGTCTGCTGTAATTGCTTGCGTATTTGTAAATAGTGCCATAGGATTTTTAACGTCCCCAGGTAATTAGAATTTTAGTTTTACACCTCATGCTACAAGACAGGGTACGTAGCACCACAGAACTGACCCCCGTGCAGAACTGCCTGGGCTAAAGGAAAAAAAGTATTACACAGGATCATTATCAATCTTTCAAACGCCAGCAGCATGGAAGTGTGCCTTGGCAGTCTCCCACCCAAGAGCTGACATGGCCCAATGCTGCTTTTTAATAGTCAAATCTAATAGGGTCAGCACGAGAAGAGCAGAGCGCAGACAGTCTGACAGGCGTGGGCAGCTCAGTTTATTCATCGGCGGTCTTCAGCCTCTGAGACTTATTTCAGTTTGGAAGGGAAAAGATGAAATCTGTAAACAGTCATGTGGCATCAGGGAAGCAGGGGGACCTTCTTCCTTTGCTGCTGCTCTCTTCTGAGAGGACTGTCATTCTTTCCTTATATTTAAATTAAAAGCAGCCAGGCATGAACGTACATGTATGTGTGGGAAGGAATGGGTTTTATTATATAGTCACTTACAATCGTGTTTTGATGCTGGTTTCTCCTTTCTAAAAGGTGTTTATGTCTGCACGCTCATAATAGCCACACTACCTTTACGATAGAAAAATGGTATTTCTCGCTTTTTTAAAAATTCTGTTTCCAGTGTAAAGGCTCTATTCTAGTAACTTCTCTCTTGTCCTACTTTTCCTATTGTGATAGTACTCTTAGCGCATTACGTCAGGTGCCTCTTATCAAAATCTGTGTGTCTTTTGTGACACTAATTTTTGTTTGCCTGTACCAATAAAATACTCCGGGCTCATTTTTTGCAACATCTTTTTCCCCTATTTTCAAGATATTTTTGGACTTAGTTTTAAGCTATGAGGCCACAATGAAGGGGGGTGGGGTGGGTAATCTATACATCTAGATTTCCATTACTCGCAAAAAAAATAGGCAATCCACATTACTAACTATGAGAACTGTTTTGGATGGTCTATAAACTAACCAGCTTCCTATCCATTCGTTCTTTTCTGCTTCTGAGACTGGCACATTATAGATGATGTGGGTGCTTAAGCACTTCTAGACTGAGATTACCTATTCAGCTACTTACTGTCTTACGATAGCCACCCAAGGTCGTCTATAGGTCATTATCGACTTGTGACCAGAACTGCCTTCCCTCTAATGTATCTAGCGCTGCTTTGAAGGCAGCGTTTGGGAAACAAGCATCTTCTCTCATGGGCTTTGTAAATTTTCAGAAGGTGAATGAAACTTCAAAATGCAGAGGCATCATCCAAAATAATCTCTCTCGCTAAGCCATGTTTATGACTTGCACTTCTGTAAATACTCTGTTTTCACTGTACTCCTGCATCCATTTACTTACACAAAATTATGAAGAGGAGAACGTGTACCATGAGGCGTCTTCCTGAAACATCAGATTTTTACAGAATTAGGTCAAATTGGTGTTTCAGGTGCAGGCCAAGGAAATGCCTGCTTGAGAGTGTGAACCTGAATCTGTACCAACAGTGGTCTGTGTCAGACTTTGGCAAGCGGTGGACAATGAAGACCTACGTGGCTGGCCCTTTGCTGAAAACTGATCCTTACTGATCGATGCTCAATATTATCTTGGGCCCTCCAGCTGCAGTGTTGCTACTGAACATTTCTAATCAATTCAATTAGCTAGCAATTTATGCAGGTGTTTGTCCATCAGGTGTGGATCGGGCTTTTGAATTATAGCCTGATCTGACAGAACGGCGTATGAAGCCATGATGTGATACGTTCCCGTTTACGTGTCCTCAGACAAGCTGATGATTCCAAGAAGCATACGTGGACCGCAAAGGGATTTCAGCATGCCCATTTCATTAAATGGTAAAGATAATGTGTTTCAGTGGAATTCTGTTTTGCACATTCTGGTTGATGTTGCCCCTGCTAAGGAGGCCTTCATGCAAAATACCCTTGCTTAGACGTCGTAACGTTTGAAACGTGGGGAATATATGTTATAGTAATTCAGGCTAAAACTGACCAGAGTGACTCATAGGGATCATTGAACAGAGTACTGACCAGCTACTGAGAGCATATTTATTTCATTTGGTAAACAGTGTTTGATTTAATTAATTGTGATAATTCAAACAATTATTTCAATAATTTTGTCTAAGTAACAGTAGACATACTGTTTGCTAAATGTATTAACTGAAATTACAGTAGCTCTTCAGACTACATTCATCATAATACTTATTAGCGTCTGCCCTTCCTATGTCTGTGGGCTCTTGAATGTTCTGCTCACCTTCAGTGTTGTCATTTCTGCTGGTATTACAGAAAAAAAAATTGAAATGTAGGCAGTTGTCAATGACACAAACATCTTCTGTCTTTTCCACTGTCTGCTTCTTGAAAAGAGTCAGTTCTGCATGTACAGTCTGAAATGAGGGAATTTAGCCATATGACTCCCCCTTAACCTCAACGAAAGTTATGTAGGTAATTCTTAATTTGAGGGCACAATATTAACTCCTTATTGACAATAGTAAGCATTCAGTCACGTAGTTCCCTTGGCTTCATTGGAAGTGCTCCTAAAACTTCTTATTCATGTGAAATACAGGATTTAAAATCAAGTTGTTAGTGTTGTGGAAAGTTAATTTTTGTGACTTAAAACATACCCCTAACCATGAGTTAGCCACCTGAATATAGGATGCCAATTTATCGATGAAGTATTTCTTGATGTTCAGAATCACTCTGTGCCCAGCACTTAACAAATACGGGGAATATTATGAACACAAAGCGAACGACTTTGGTGGTTCTGATCTCCAGCTGCCCAGAGAAGATCGCCTTGGTGTAAGATGGTTCTTGTAACCAGATGGAAGTATTTTACGTGCTACTCATTTCGAATTCCCAGTTCACATGCTGATGGTCTGTAGACTCTGGGCTGAGGTCTGATTGATTATGCCAGAATTAATGGGGACTTACTCTTCCGAAAACATCGCAGGTATGCAAGCTGTACACCAGTGTAGTGAAAAGTTGTGTTTGACCCCGTCTGTTTCATTGTCCCCTCCCTTTCCCTACCAAATCTACATCATATGGGGCAGATATTATTACTGTCTTCAGCAACCTTTATTATAGACAGCTGTCAATGGCAGATGAATGCTTTGGCTGTGCCTCTCTCCTTTCAGCCAAGGAGTAAGTGTATAATAATGAGGATTTATCTTGTTATATGGGTATACTGACACAGAATTACAACATCTGTATAGGGCCACTGACAGTCCCCATATCTCCCAGTATATTCTATTTTCTCTAGGCCAAATTTATTGCTCTCATGATTAAGTCCAGTCCTGAGGACTTAATGGAGTTGCACGTTCTGAAAGTAGAAGGAAATACGGCTCTTGCCTAGCCAGGAGCCTGCGCAGTGTCTGCTCCGGTCTGCCCGGGGTGTAATTCCACCCCTTCCGAACGAAGGGTGGGTGACACAGGACATAGCTTTAGAAGAAACTCCGCATTGGTCATTTTTATCATTTGCTCCATCGCACGTTAGGAATGCCTGAGTGACCTTTTGTTCGCAGTAAGGCTTACACCCCTAGTTTGCTAAAAGGGATCATGTTAATCATCGGATGACACCAAGAAATAACAGGCTTGCATTGCTCCCAGGTAGAGGCGGATTAGGCAGAAGGGGAAGCTTTCCAATGGTGAGGGCAGCGAAGCATTGGGGTTGGTTGCCTGGGGAGCTTCTGCGATTTCCATTTGTGGAGGATTTGGAGAACCTGCAGGGGATGAACTCACCTGCTAGGCATGACTGAACCATGGCGATTCCTGCCTTGAGGTTGGGGCATGTGCTAAATGACCTCCTAAGGTCTGTTCCAGGCCAGTTTTCTGCAATTCTGTAAGTCAGCGGTGAGCTGACACCGCTCGGAAATGGCAGAATAAATACAAGTCCAGTCTTAGTTTTTCTTTGCCTGGTATAGTAAAAATGCCGCCGCTCTGTGGGTTCACGTGTTCCTCATCCCCTTTCAACTTCTCAGGCTCCAAGCAGGAACCGAGTTCACTATTTCCTGCCCAACAAGCATGTTAGTTCATTACCTCAGTAATTATTAGTTCATTACCTCAGTAATTAATTTGGCCCACAATTAGTATCTTTTAAAAAAGTTAAAGGCTTCTTTCAAGTATCATATACTTTGCTTTGCTTTAAAGTGCGTTTGGCTGTACCAGATATTAAACCAATTCTGAGTATGTGCAACGTAACGTTGATTCTAATTGCCGTGGAAAGCATTTCACTCATGCATTTTTAAGCAAAATAGCTACAATTTCAAATTGTAGCCATTTATTCATCTCAGGTAGTTAAATTTTAGTTACCACTTCGGTATCTAAATGTCTTAGGAAATAGAGAAAAAGATAAAAATAGTCTTCAGCTTTATCTGTTGTTTCTGTTCCCTCTTCTGAGAACAGAAAGGGATTTTTCCAGAGTCCACTTAAGTAAATAGAAACGTTCTCATCCTTATAATAGGCTTTGGATCAGGTCCACCTGCAAGGATAGTCCTCTTTTTTTTTTTTTCATACTCTTTAATTGAATGTATGACATATATTTAATCCTGGCAGTATTCTTTATCTCTGTGAGAAGTCCTTTTAATTCTCTGTGTAAGAAAGTGTTCTGTGATGTGGCTACCTGATTTTATTGAAACTCACATGTCAGGAAAAAAAATTATTGCCTTCCCTGTCAAAACTGACAGTAATTACGAGGCCAAATATATAGCTGTGATTGACTTGTAAAACTAAATCTGTAATATTTCAAGTTTGTAAGTTGACTTGTGCAGCTTTCAGGAAATATAACCCAGTCTTTTCTTTGCAAACTGACATCTCTTTATCCATTTCTTTTATCGTCTTTGTTTTTATTTGTGGGGGAGTAGACAGCATTTATATAGAATGTACTGGATGCCATTTAACAAGTCTGCTTCCGGGGAAAAATAGCATTCTTTCTAGTTAAACGGCAGCTAAAGGAAAGTCAGGAAGGTTTAAGCACACGGTTCCTTTTATGTGCTCCTCTTTATGCGTAATCTTTCAGCAATAAATACTGCATATTGATTACTTAATTGTAATGGAAACATACTTGGACAGGAGCAACGTTATAGCCTATTTACTGCCTTAATTTTTAAAGAGTTTTTAAATTTTAAAATGGATAGTGCACTAAATGCAGCGCTGAGCTCTTCTATGCAGAACTTGATATAGAAGGACTTTCTCATTAAGGCTGCGTTACTGAGAGCTCTTTCTGTTTCGGCTGCCTTCCTTTCTCTTACCTTTGTAAAACCAGAAAAATCTGTAATTGGTGTTTAGCCTTTCTTAGCATGTGTGAAATTCACTTCAGATCAACCAAATGGCTTTAGATTGATTAGTGAAAAAGTCCCCACATAGGGTTCTGTAGAGAATTTACATTTATCCACACTGAGTATAAAAGTTTCACTTGTTTATTTGCCTAAAAAAAATCAAATGTGCAAGAGTTTCCTGGTTAATAAGGAACATTCCTGAGGACTCATAGTAAAAAGTGATCCTTCTTTGGCTGAAGGAAAAAAGGCACCTACACATCAAATAAATGTGTAAACCAAATGCTGGCTTAAGGACTTCCCAAAGGTGAACTAACAGCACTGCCTGAAAAAAAAAGTAAAAAGAGGAAGATATATCTTAAATATCACGTAGGCATTTAGCTGGAGCGCAAAAAATAAATACAAGTGTTGAAGCTATATTTATTAACAGCCACAAAGAGGCACTTGGAAGTGGCATCCACAATGTTGTATATTGTTTCAAATGTACTATACCAGATTATTTTGGAACAGAAAAGATGAAGTTTCCTTTACAGGAGAAAATATTCTCCATTTTACTTCATCATTTCTAGGCTGTTGGGTATTTGGATGTTATTGCTGTTGGGCTTTTAATTTTTCTTGTCTTTTCTTTTCTTTTTTCTTTTATTTTAAATCCAAACCAGTGAAGCAAAGCCGGGAAGTAGTAATTTCTTTGAATCTTAATGCAGTCTGTCTTCTTAATGAGCCTACTGCACTGCCCTGAAAACAGCCCTTTACAAATAAACATGCTGGAAGTGATTTAGCCACAATGTCCAGACTGTGTAAACATCTAATTATTACAATAAAATTGTCAATAAATATACATTACTGCTCCCTTTTCAAATGTTAACCAACTTTCTCTTTGCTTGATAAAAAGGTATAAATTGTATTTTTACGTCGCGATGGGTTTTGTTTTCATTACCCTGCTTGCTGCTCTCCAGACAAAAGAACGCAGCCTAATGTCTGAGTTATTCCTGGATGGTGAAAACTCCTACAGTTGTTTATTAACATAAAGTGCGACGTTTCCTTCCACAGCAAAATTAACTTGGAGCTTTCACAATCTGATGTTTAGTCACGGCATCTCCCCCCCCGCTCCCCCCCCCCCAAAAAAAAGGCTATAAAACCTGTTATTGCAGTTGCTGTAACTGTGGGATAGGCACACGATTAAAACCCAGTTATTAGAGGGAGGAAGGGGCATAATGCTGCATTAGGACTGAGAGAGAAGGTAGGAAACCAGGGTAATTTCCTCAAAAATACGAAGTTCTGCTTTCCGAATTATGGCATCGTGTTGACCGTAAATGTGGCATCAGCTCCCCCCCCCCCCCGGCCCCCCCATACGTAGCCCCTTTTCACATTTCTTATATAACTGGAACATTAACATTAGAAAAGCAGAGCGATATTGAATCCTAATGAGGTCTGGCCTATATGCTCTGGCAGGAGAAGAATGAGGATAATTCATTTGTATGCCGTGAAGCATTCACAACTCCATGAGCATCCCCGTGGCTTCGGCTTGTGGTGCTGATCATCTGTTCCTACTTTAGGGGGTTTCATTGCTCCGAGCAGCATCTGAGCTGGGGAAAAAATAGTTAACCGCTTTACTGCTAGCTTTTGTTATATAATGACAATTTAATACGGTGGCTATTTTTTTGTTAACCTGCTTTAAAAAGGGCTTTCAAATGGTTAAATTAATCTTCTGATTAGCCGTGCCTGCCAGGTAAAATATAAGGAGGAAAATGATGTGGAACACAGCGGTGTAAAATGCGTTAGCCAGTCTTGGTAAACATGTCTATTTTAAATAATCAATGTAATGACAGGCAGCCATTTGCTCAGAAAATATTTTTTTAAAAATACTTCTAATTCTATTTTACTGCCTGTGTTCACACTGCTTTTTTATCCTCTTTTTTAAACACTGAAGATACTCAGCAGAGTGACATGTTATTTAAAAAAAGAAAGCAGAAATGTTTACCAAAATCAAGGTATAAAAGATTCGTGCAAATTGCCATGTAAAATGATCTGCACAAAAAGGCATCGGGGAAGAGAGTGAAGGCTGTGCCAAACAGATGGCACACCCTGCTGTGTTTTTGATTGAAAAAGAAAGGTAACATTTGCAGCCACGTCAAAGAGACAGTGATCAGCTAAACAAATTGGTCTCCGAAGTACACCATTGCTGGAGCAAACCCTGCTGCAGGGTACAAGCGAGGTTGTATTTCACAATAATGCCGTGTGCGCGTCGCGGCTTTCCGAAGTGAAGGGAGATGTCCCCCTTTCATCTCTCCAAGGCGAGCAAAAGCCTTTGTTGAGATAGGCTGCAATGTACTCCGCAAAAGCGGCAGAGAAACCCGCAGACAATAAGCGTGGGGTTTTTTCCTCCTTTTTTTTCTTGGTCATCTCCAAATCATATTCAGGGACAGCCCAGCAGGTTTTCCATTTGGTGTATCAGGTGTCCAGGGTTCACAGTGAATAAAATTGTGATGCGGTTTAAAAGGATTGGGAAGGCAATGCCAAATAATCTCCACAAAGGTGCAGTTGGAGGAGGAGGAGGCTGTAGCCAGAACAGCCCTCCTTGCGCCTGCATGCTGCCCGCAGTACAAACATCAAACGTGGCAGAGGAAGGGTGCGTGGGGGGCTTCTCCCCCCTCTTTTTTTTTGGGCTCATCTCAGCTGGCAGCCTTATTCCGCCTCAGTAAAGACAAGGTACAGAAATGTCCTTTGGGTGACATTCAAAACTCGATATAAATCCTCTGCTTTATGAGACTGCAGTGCAATAAATTACTTAGCCTAATTGTAGATGTAATGAATTACCATAATTAGTCATGGGCTACATTAAATTAATCAGCATGGTACATTATTTTGCTAAATTACATCTTTGCCTTCCAAAGCCACCAGTGCAGCAATCAGTGTTTCTTGCAAGAGGGGAATGATGCTGTAATGAGAAGCCTTTCTGCTCCCAGAATAGTGACAGGATATGAATTTTGATGGGAGACAGAAAGGTTTGGAGACGCTGGAGCCTCAACTTGTGCCTGAAGTGTCTTCCGTTGTTAATGATGCTCCAGTCCTCCTGCAGGGGAGCAGTGGGCTGTAGCTTGTGAAGGTTGTGGACGATTCTCCTCGCAGGGGAAGAAAAACACTTAGCTCGTGCTTTAAGGCAAATAATATCGCTGATACAACAAGTCACAAAGCAGTGGGGTGGCAGAGAGATAATGTCTCTGGAAATATTAATAGATTTAGAATGTTCTTTTACATTGGTTGATGAGATTTATAGTTACCAGGTATTTTTTTATTGTTATTATTCATACCATTTGGATCTGAGTTAAAGCCTGTAGCTATTTTTCTTTTTTACTTAAACCTCCAGCTGTTCAGAATCTTGCTGTTACTTCTCAGTGAGTAAGTCTGGAAGCAAACCATACTTGAGCTGAATATTATTCACTATTCAGCAAAATGTTGTTGGGAGAGCTCCAGAGTCCCACCTGAACACACATGCTCTGTTTAGATTTTTATTCGGGGGCTTATAAGTATATAAAGACTATTATTTGGCTTGATGAATGAAGGAGTTTATATTTCAGCTGCGTGAATCCCAATTATTTCAGGCATATTTCAGAAGTAGGAAATGGCTTTTCTGTTTGGTTTTTTCTTTTCCCAAAATACTCTCTTTACAAGATCTGTCACTTTATTACTTTTATGCTTCGGAACAAGTTTGCTTAAATATTTACTTATGCTCACGACATCACCAGATGACAGTTTGTGACAGAGATTCATGGCACTGTCCTGCAATAAGGTTAATTATCCTGGACTTGAAATGAAGGATGCTGTTGTGTTGCCGTTGTTTTGTTTTCTAGAATGACGACGTTTGTGAGCTTCTAGTTTAAAGGATGCATCTGCCGTCTAAATGCCCATCTGTGTAATGAAATTAGGCTAGGATTTTTGTAGTGCTCCTTGCTGGTTTTGTCGTCCACCTGCCTGCCCTGACCGACGGTGAGGAATAAAACAGCCAGTTTAAAACCGAGACTACGGGAACGGGGAATGGGAAAAATAGACAATGGAAGCAGTGCTGATCAGAGCGCAGCTCCTCGTCCTGCAAATGTGAGCTAAATCTTTGAGCGTGGTCAGGAGAAAGGGACCCAAATAAAGCATGGTCACATCTGCAGGGAAAAATGCATAGGGATGCAGAAAAGCCCTGTTTGTAATTTGTGTTTTTGTCCTGGTGGGAACCCATTTAATTAGTGCAAGAAGGTATTGAATTTTAGCTTATCATGCATATTGTTTTCCAGCTGTACAGAAGATTGCCAAGTTTCTAATGGCCTGACCCTACTCTGTAAATCAGCAGTAAATTGCGGCATTTACACTGAGCAAAGGCAAAGGGCTCATTCTGTTGGGTTTGCGCTGTCACAGGAACCTGGGCTAAGGGATTAATGGTCTGATGTTAAACATCTGTCCCCTGTCTTTGGGGGGACGTAAACACACAAAGAGGGAATCTAATGCCATCTACTAAAAGATCTTCAATGAGAGGGAGCCCTTGCTAACATTTCCATCCAGTGGCACCTCAGACACATTGCCTCTTTATGCTAAAGCCCCACAGCACTAAGGGCCCTATAAATAGTCTCCATGTGACAGCTCGGAGAAGAAGAGAGGTTTCCTCTAGACATTAGTTGTGCTAAAAGATTCATCATTACCTGCAGTCATGAAATAAATCTTTGATACTTACAACTATAATATCCATGCTCTACGTTTTATTGCAGATATAGGTAGACAGTCATTATTTCTGACACTTTCTCAGCATTACAAGGAGTACTCTAGGGGAACAACTAGTGTACAGTCTTACAGAAATAGATTGATATAACCACATGGAAACCAGTTACTTGCAGTCAATATAATATTCCCTTAATGATGTTAAACAGTCGTGCAGATTCCAAGTTTAATATAAAAATCCTATCTTCAAACAACCACAGTTATCTACAAATTAAGTTGCCAGAAGGGAAATTTATTTTTTCATCATATATTAGTCCTTGAGAAATATATTACTTGGAGCAGAATAAAACTTACTTTTTTTTTTTTTTTTTTTTACTGTTACAGTTTATTATTATTTAGGAGACATTAAAACAAGACGATGGTCAACAACAATCACTTTACAGTACTTGTGGGAGATGGAGAGCAGCGTATACTGTGAAGCAGAGTACTAAAGGATGATCTGTGTGGTGGTTGTGTGGTAGATCCTATCATCACGTAGATTCGGTGGCCATTTACACAGCAAATATCTTCCCATATAGAAAAGGAGCTAAAGCTGGTTTAGGACTGGTAAAGAGACAGTAACTTATTTTGTTGACCTGCACTCTTACGAGAGTTAAGTGATATGATGGTATTCCCACCTCACTTGTAAGGCACCCAGGTTTTGGCTGTACTTCTGCACCTGGGTTTCCTCAATCCTGCACCCCTCCCTCCAGTAGCACTAAGCAGCAGCTCAGTGTTTGCCGAGAGGTTTTACTGGTGACTGACCTGCAAAACCTGGGTGATATTAGAAGTATTTGTGCATCTCCTGCTTCCTGGGATTAATTCTTGACCCATGGGAGAGGCAGTGTGTGCCGGCAGGGGCTGCGTGGGACTGGCGCGGTGGCTGCTGGAGGAGCTGTTGCTGAACTGGAGGACACCCGAGTGACTCGCCGGTGGCACAGATGCTCCAGCGCTTTGATGGCCAGACTGGCTGGCACCTCGGAGAGCCAGCCTGAATTTTTGACCTGCCTCTTGCATGCAAGGTTTCAAAGGTGAATAGGCACTTCTGGAAAAAACTGTCACTGACTCAGCATAAGGCTTTTATTTATTTTTTATTTTTTCTCTTTAGTATCATTATTCGTAGACTCCACACAACAAGCAGTGAACATTCTGGGCTATCAGTCTATTTTTTAATGTTTCTAAGACTGCGGATGGTGTTCTGGTTATACCGGGTATTAAGGACCTCCTGGTGTGTACCAGGAGGAGCTGGTTTGGAGAGGGGTTCAGTCTCTGCAGGAAGGTGGTTTAAAGCCCGTCGCTCTGCCAGGCTCAGACCTGTGCAGCCACGGCTTAGCATTCAGAAGAGCTGCACCGAGTCGCCAGCACTTTCCTGATACCAATGCCGTTTGACAACCTTATGCATCTTTCACTGAAGTGTGTTTGAATAATGCTGGGCTTTCATCCTTAGGCCATCGGATGAAACTAAGCACCTGTATGTGTTAATATTTTGCCGATAGGTGGAGAGATTAATTTTACAAAACATTTCCTCTGGCTCCTGATGAACATTTCAAAATTCTCTTGATAGCTCCAGAGGTGGCACTGATGCAAATGCCTGCAGCAGCAGGAGGTTTGTGGGACACCCCCCACCCCAATTCATGACCTCCGAGGATGAACTGTAAGGAGCGGCACTTTGGGAGAGGAGGAGGAATAAATATCAAAATGGGGTTTCTTATGTTGTCCTTGGGCTTGAGCAATGTTGCTGATTGGCCAACTGTTATTTTTTAATACCGGATGGCTGGAGTCCAAGTAAGCATCGTGATGACCTCAACGATCCGGCGCGGTTTGTGGCTGCAAGGTCTGTGGGAGGGTGGCAGCCTGCCAGCCCCCCGTACATCATTTGCAGGTTGCTGTTTCTGACAGACCAGTCTTAGTTATTGTAAATGAGTGACACTGCCTATAACTCACCTTTCAATCTCACCTCGCGGGCGTCGGAAGAGCGGCGGGTACGTGCTCGTGCGCACAAAGGCATCCCCATAGGCACGTGCCCACCTACGCTCACCTGCAAAGTGCTTGTCACCGCCTTGACTTACCTCGATGTGATTGACGATAATTAGGTTTCAGCTGCCTTCTGATGCAGAAATGCACACCACCACAGTGTGGCCAGTTCTGCTCCCGCAGTCGTGCCTCTGAAAGGCTATCGATTCACACTTTTACATTTTTAAAAGGTCATGGCAATAATTCCGCCTGAGTTGTGCTAAGTGAAAATGGTTTGCAGAGGTAATATGGTTCCTGCTCACTTCCAGTGTAAACAAAAGCCAGTGGTTTTTATTACTGTTTTTAGTATATTTTAATTACATTTATTTGCCGCGCTCTCGCACCGTATCAATGAACTATTTGTAAAGTTGTAAGGCAAGTGACCTTCAACATTATATGACTCTTGGTTCTGTGCAGAGATATTTTATTTTTCTATTATGTAAGATGTGCTGGAAGCGCTTATCATAATACGGTGCTCACATTAAAAATTAAAAGCCTAAGAATAAAAATTGCCTTTTTCCCCTTGTCCTGTCATATATCTGCCCATTTTAATAAGACAAAAATATCTACAGCGCTACGACTGTGGTATTAAATGTGCTTACATTTTGTAAAATATCATTGTAGTTAAACAAACAGCCTTCTCTGGCTTGACTGGGAACAGATTGTTCCCAACAGTTCGTTTGACTAACAGGCTATATAATGCAATGAGTTAACTTATTAGAATACATAGTTACTGCAGCCCAAGTGCCCTAGAAAGATGACAGGAAACTGTGGATGCTATGGCATAAATTATTTCAATAGCTCCACCGCAATTAGTGACTTTGTATTCTGTCTGGTTTATGGGACTTGCAACCAGGGCTAAACTCATGAAGGAGAAAGAGAAGGTAAGATTTTATGCACAGAATGAGCCTTCCTATCTTCCTATAGTTTTTTTTCCTATGTTTCCTTTGTTTTAAATTATTTTGCTGTGTCAATCGTGTACATCAATAGAGCTCTTAGATTTTCTACCAGCACAGCTTTATGCCTCTGCATAGAGCTACTGAAGAACAGAGCTGAACGTTCCCGCCTTATACCATGGGCTTTGCCAGGGTGATGTCCTGTGTATGAGAGTACATGGAAAAGGATTTTCCTCCTAATTTTCTTTAGCATTAATGGTAAGTGACATATGCAGAGATGGAAGCTTAAACATACTATGTTCCCATGTGCCTCTATTCAGTCCCACTACAGTTGCCGTAATTCACTCCACAATTGATTGTTAATTTACTTCAATACATGTGTCTGTAGCAAGTGGAGCTGATAAATAGTGAGAAAGTATGTGATAGGCTATCTAACCTTCTTCATATAGATGAAACACTACAGAGCTGAAATCCATTCATGCTCCCCGAACACAATGCTGTATTCTGGTTTTCTATTCATAGTGTTGTAAATTTGTCAGCCTAATGGGACACTTTGTAAGACATTTTCCTTTTTAAGTGCTTTAATGGGAGTAGGTATTACATTGATCCAAAATCTAGCCTAACATTTCATATCGTGGAGTCTGGAATTGTGTAGTTAGCTGCAGAAAAGTTAAGTGGTGTTTTGTTCTTCCCCTTATTTTAAGCTGAATTTTGCCAACGTGATACTCAGCCTACCATTTATATATGGAATAAAAACAGCACGCGGTTTGGCCACCAAATTCCAAGGTTGTACTGTATTTTCATCCGGTATAAACACAAGTGGAGGTGGTAAGTAGGCAGAGCACACAGCCAAACTTGCATCTTTTTTCCCTCTTTTCCTGAAGTGGAAGGGCTGTGACAGTAGATATGGAATAGCCACACTAGGACAGACCCAATGCCCGTCAAGGCCAGTAGCCTGTTTTTTGACAACAGAGACACAGACAAAATGAGATCCGTGCAGATATCCAGTGATACTTCCCTAAAACATTCCCCAGCACCCACTAATTTGCAGATCAAGTACTTCTTAAGCAGAAGTGATGTTTCTATATTTAGTTCCACTGATGGATTTTTCTTCTCTGAAAGGACAAAGTGAACTCAGTTACTCAGTATGATGGGTGGCAAACTTTGGAAACAATTCACAGTGCGAACGTTTATGATCGATCTTATGAACTCTTGAATGTTGGAGGTTTGGGTCGAATAAGGCCGATATTAGGTTTGATATGGCCACAGCCACACACCAGCCAGAAAAATCTGTGTTTAAAGACCCAGAAGCAGATGGGTACCTGACAAAAATGGCCAGTCAATAAAAGTTCTGCTCTGAGATGTGGAAGTGCTGAGATGCAGTCAGGCTCTGAAATACACCTTTTGCTGAGCTGAATTGTGATGCGGTGAACATCTGCCTTGCACGTAAACATCGTTATGACATGTTATAGGTCGGGATTTTTACTGCTGCTCAAATATAAGCTAGCTCTGATTTCTCTAGCCTTCCAGTATCGTTCCTGATTTAGGAAGAGAGGCATTTTCCTTGAAACTGTCTCAAACAGTAAAAGTGAAATATTCTGGGAAATGCTGAGTCAGGGGACAATTGCACAAGATGAAGACTTGTAAAATCAGTAAACCCGAGGGCCTTGCAAGGAACCCCCATCCACAGGACAAACTCCTTGAGAGTGCAGAGAGTCACGGGAACCCCCTGAATCGTAAAGTGCTTTTTATTACTCCACGTGGTCGTGTGCCACATACAAGCCTGGGATCGACAGCGTAGAGCTCAGACAATGCACCCAAAGCCCTGAACATGTATTGATCTGCACTGCCGCAGCTCGGTGCTTATAGCCCAGGCTTTTCCCTGCCCCTTTGTGTTACATCCATGTGCTAGGCTTCCTCTGAGCAGGACTGCATCTATTCCAACAAAAGCTATCAATCTGTGACATTGTTTATAACGGGGGGAAAAAGTCAACATCAGAAATCTTTTCTGTACCATATAACCTTTGAGATTTATCATGGCTTGGATTTCTCCGAGGGTTGACAGTAAGGTGACAGAATGAGCTGTCTCATGATTTCTTTTTTTGTTTATTGGTTCCCTGCGTATGAAAAGGCTCTATAAATAATATTCACCGATGCAGGCCAGTACAACTGTTAAAGACACTGCTGGCTATAACCGTCTTTTGAAGTGGTTTTCCTCCCTGGTTAGCAGGGGGGCACTGGTGCTGCCGGAAGAAAGACGGCAGAAGTTTGGAGCATGTTGGTTGTGTACTTGGTGAACTTCTGCTGCAGAGAAATGTCAAGGTCAGAACATGATTGAAGAACCTTCTTCCTCTCTTGAAGTCGCTGTTCCTGTATGATATTGTTTTCCACTGTAGAAGGTTCTCTTAAAAATGAGATTGAGATCCCTAAAGAAATTGCTTCAATCAGCAACAGTGCTTAATGACTGTTAATGGGAAGTGGAGATAGGATAGTAAGTGTTACTTTGATTAATAAGAGAACTGCAGAGAATTTAAATTGTGCCACTGATGGATTATTTTCTTCAAGCTTGATAAGCGCTTCTCATTTGTTCTTAAATTTGGTCAATACTGTTAAAGACAGCAAAATGAAGTATAATTAATTCTATTACTGCTACTCAGACCCAGTGTTACTGGGAAACAGATTGTGATGCAGACAACAATGTTAGGTAACACGTCTGACAGTTTTATCATATGAGGACCTGTCAGTCCTGAAAAGTAGAGAACCTTTTCTCCTCCACGATTAGAAACTGCCCAGCACCCGTTGCCTTTCTTAGCATGTGTTGGTCTATTTGAATCTGCCACAGAAATATTTGCAGTAAAGAAAGTAGCTGATTCTGAAGTATGTGGACAAAACAAAGAGCTCCAGTTTATTCCTCACTCGATATATGGGGACATTGTTGTTGGATTTTGAGTGTATCACTAGAGATACTGAGTTTGCAGTACTACCCGGGTGGAGTAGCACTGACATAAATAGCTTCAGCATTGTGGTATAAGGCCCTATGAAAATTTAGGACATTAGAGGGCTTGGGAAGGAGGGGTGAGATGAGTTTTTACCACTTCAAGATAATACAACATTTTATTTGCAGACCCCGTGTCTTATGAATTTAACCCCTCTACCTGCTGTTAGGATCCAGTGCAGTGACCAAGACATTTATTACAATACTATTTTCCCAAAGATATTTTCTCTTTCATAATCGTGTGTTTCTTACCAGTCTTGAAGTTCAGCATGCGTATCCCCTATGGGTTAATATGGCCTGTGTAATAAATAATAAGACTATAGCAGCACCTAAAAGCTCCAGTTATGTCCCTGTTGTGTAAGGCATTGGCAAACATTATAGTCTTCCCTCAGGAAAGCTCCCACATGTTTAAATGCTGTCCTGAAGGGAAGCTTTCCTTCGCTTGGAGCTGCGAGTCACTGACATCTGCAGAGGTCTCTAGTCATGTGCGTTTGCACATCTCACATCTTCTGCCACAGTGGGACGTGATCCTACTGAGGATGGGAAGTGCTAATCCAATATAGGTATTTAGTAAGAAGGTAGCATAGACTCCATGCTGATGTAAATATAAATTATCATTATGCTTTTAAACAAACCTATTTGCATGATACCAAATGTAGGGAAAATATACTGAGAAATGCAGTTTATTCAGAGACCTTTGTGCCACTTCTGAAATCAGATTTTAGCAAAAGGTGATCAGCAGCTCATCCATTCTGCCGTCTCGGAAGAAATCCAGGCTATGTGCAAAGGAATAGGGAAACAGTTCTGTGCTTTCATTAGCGGTAGCTGCAATTACCACCTAATTTAACAGACTCTGCCTACTTCAAAGTCCATGCTTCTCCAATTCTGACTGCAGAAAGTCGTTGTGTGAGTTATTTCGAATTAATTTGAAACCAGAGTGTGTTGGCTAATAGTATAGTTATAAAATCAGTGAAGGTCTAATTCTGTTATTAAAAATGTAAAGCTTATGTATTATGAATAAAGAGTTCGTTCTCTTCCACGGATATTCCATAAACATAATTTCTAAAAGTATTGCAAACACAGAAAATGTATTTCAGGCGTGAATTTGGGTGCAATGGTCTGTACTCTAGAGTGCAAAAATACATTAAAAGCCTCAGGTGGAAGGTCACATTTAAAACTTAGAAGCAGAGGACAAAAGCCAGTGACAACTCCTTTGCCTCTGAAAGCCGCTGTTTATAGCTCTGCTGCATTCCGTGCAGCAAAGGGAGCAACTGAACATCTTTCATTCACTTGACTTGCTTGCAAATGCTTGAGGGTGGCTCATAGGGAATGTGGTGGCCTGACTGAATCACTCCTTCATTGATACTTTCTCGCAGATAACCAGGGTAAACATTGACCCTAATTACTAGACAGCCCTTAATTCTACAGGAAAGGATGTCAAGGGTGTCGTAATCCTGGCAAGTAAAGAGATGGCACCCAGCATATAAAGAATAGCAGTGTCAGTGTACTGATGGTCTTTGTTCTTAAGGCAGCTGCAGAGTGGTGTACGTGTATCCAGTATACGCAATGCATTTACACATGTTTTAAGGAGAAGGCTTTTAGATCAAACCAAAAGCCTTGTGCATCGGTACTCTTTCTACAGAGGACCATTTATCTAGGTGGGCCAGAAACTTTTTGAAAGATGGCAGCTGGCATCATGTATTGCCTCTAGTGCACCAAAGACAAAGAAACTTTAAATCTTAGGTATTATCTCTGTAGAACTAACCGGAGATTTGGAGGCCAAATAAACCTTTCTCTCTCATTAATTTTTCTGTTATTCCATTTTAGTGTCTGTCAGCTTGACACAAAACCCCACATATGTCTGTAGGTGTGTATATTTGTTTGTTGCCACTATTTTATTATGCAGCACAATGGAAATTCTGCTGGATAACTTGTTTGCAAAGTTGATTCATGGTGGAAGAAAGGTAGATCCTATATTCCACTTTACAACAACTATCCTCCAGAATAAGGGCTATATATTTGAAGGATTGTGGTGCTGTAAATGTACTTTTCTGAAGGTACTTTAATAGTGTCTGGTTTGTCATAAGCTAAGGCTTCGATAATGAAAGAGAGCCCTGCATGTACCAAGAGCCCTGATTAAAAGAGGAGTACAGTTTGTTACAGTTATGTGGGTACTTGGCTATCATATAAGTTTATTAAATCATATAAATTTTCAATTTATACCATAATACTCTATAAAAGATGGAGCACACAAAACTAATACGTATGCCGATTTCTTTCACGTATGAATGGTATTGTTGGTTGTGTTAAAGCTGCCATTTTCAGAAGCAAGATTATTTATGCTAGAATAGTAATTTCCTGTCTCACAGTTAAATTTTGTAGAAGTTAATTACAGATTGAAATAAAATGAATGTGGTATAAAAGCTAGTAAAATGCCAATATAATGTTATATATTGTTGGGGAGAATATATATATATGTCTTTATATAGTACACACATATATACTTATATTTAAGTCTCTCTTCATTGTGAATATAGTTTTGTGGAAACGGAGTGACACTGTCCTGGTGCAGTGCGTTTGGGCTTTGTTCTGTTGCAGGGAGGTGAAGTGACTTGTTTTTAGGCCTTGTTTTCCATAATACTTCTAATTTGTGTAATGTTTTATAATGGCTTTCATAATGTTTGCAAAGTCAAGATGCAAAGTCAGCCAAAGTTCATTTTTCCCATTGGAGTCAAGGCTTATTCTTCACTTGCACACTTCCGAGAGTTCTCAGTTAAATGAAGCTGATGGTATCCCAGTTTGTTTTCTCTTTTTTCAGCCTAGCCATGCTTTAGGAGATCGTAACTTGTTTCTTCTTAGCATATCAGAAAATACTCAGGGCATGCCCGCAGCTTGTGTTACTGTAACTGTATTACAAATTGTTCAGTGGGCTGTTTCTTAGAGGCGGAGTTGTACTTCTAGATTTTGCACTATGAGAAAGAAAATTTCTTTACTCCTTTTTTGCCAGGGGACCAATCTGAGTTTCAACATCTCCTGCCTGCTCCTTGCTGGCTTTTGTTGCCATGATATTTAACCATCATATGCAAGACTTGTCAGGAGTGTCCCAGAGCTACAAATGCACAACCAAGAGCTGGGAAAGGAGTGAAGCATCCTCTTTTAAGCAAAAGTGAGTTTAAACTGATAGAGACAGTGAAAGTTCATGAAGAGCATATTTGGAAAAGCTGTTTTGAGGTTAGACAGGACTGGACTTCGATGGAGCAAGGGGTTGTCAGTGGTCTTGGAGATGATGGTTTTCTTTACTGAAGATGCTTTCAGCAGAGTTCTGGCATATTTTGGGTTGGAGCACTGGCCCCAGAGAAGACAAAACCATGAAGAAGATACGGTCAAAATTTCAAGAGCAGTTGGTTTTTTTTGCTGTCACGCTGTCAGAATTCAGCAGCTGGGAGAAACTACAGAGCAGCACAAGTTCCTCTCCCCCTCCCGCTGGCTCACGTGTGCAGCCTTCTCCTGCCAGTCCTTTCTTTTGTCTTCGTCTGGTAGCGCCGTCACTTCTTTGGAGGAAAACTGGGGCCTTGTGTTAGTGTAATGCCACAAGCCCTCCTCAAGATTTTACAGCCCTCAAAGTCCTGCAGACATCCAGAGTGCAAATTATGACTGTGAGCAGCAAGGAAGAAAACTGAAGAGGGAAGGGAGAATGGAAATCCCTGTCTTTTGGACTTTGCATAGTTGCTCTTAGCTGGATAGAAAACTGTTTCCTTGTTGCTTTATGGCCAGTCCTGCCCTTAGATAGCTGTGCATCATATTCACAGCCACAGTGTAAGACGCTCAGGCCTTGTAATGCTTTTAAACTAATGAGGGCGCAGTGGATTAACTCAGGATACATCACACAGTTTCCAAAGGGGTTGCATGTTGTTTATGGCTTGTGCTTCATAAAGAATATCTCTTTTTGTATAGCCTGAACGTAGGTCACCACCATTTTGGAGCAGGCCTGAGAATGTTATCACGATTGGCTTGCTAGGTGAAAGGCTTTTCTATTTAGCTTTTAATAGAGCAAAAGTGACTCTAAATTTGTTAATATTCTTTAGGTTATATAGGACAAATTACAGATAAGTGAATAAGTAATGAAATTTGTAATGAGAATTTCTCAAGTATGAAATGTTGGCGCAAATTAATTGCGGGATTTTACAGCTATTATAGTTTATATCATAAATGCAAAAATGACTAGGGCTTTTTAATTACAGTAGGAACACACTAAATTTTTATGGAGTGCCATTTTGTTAAAGAGGTACTTTAAGCATTAAGAGCAAATGCCATCCGTAACAGCTAGCCCAGATATCTGTGCCACATCAAATAAATATGCTATTGCCATGAAATTGTTCCTCAGCTACTGTAATTGACACAAAGACTAATGAGAGGTCTCTTTTCACACCTTCAGTTTACTGTGTCTTTTTCTCTCGGTCATTCTTTTTCCTAATTACTGTATGTTTGCAGAGGGCCACAGCAAATCCCTTGAAAAAATATACAGGGCTTTTTCACTTACCCTTCAAAGTTGCACTGTGAATAGCAAAATGTTGGTGTCTCAGTAGAAGTTAATATTATTGTGGAGGGGAGGAGGAGGATGGCTGGATGCTAATTCTTATTAAATATTTGATGTGTAGAGAAATCTAATACAGTGGAAACTCAAAGAAATCTCATTACTTGGTGGAACACATTGCATACTAAGATAGAGATGACTCAGACTCAAAAGCTAACAGGCAGATTTAGTAAGGAAGCAGATCTGAAGCAATGTCCTGCTGTTCTTTTCCATTAAAATAAGAAATCTACATATCATCTGCTACCCTGCTTATCTAGACGTTTCTGAGAGTCAAGAATATGTTTTAAAAATGTCATTGCATACTATATTCCTCCCTGGTGATGCTATGTTAAGCTTTCCCCCTCCTCTTCTCGCACAGCTGCTCTCAGAGCTGGCTGGCTGGACAGCAGTAGGTGCTGCAGATCCTCCTCCGCTTGCGCGTAGCTCTGAGGGTCTCCCTGAGCCTCTCCTTCTTCAGCCAATAAATATGTTCCACTCTGAGGCTGATGGTTTTGCTTAGGCACATGAGACTGCAAACTCACGTCCTTTTTCAGTGCCTCCTCCAACACACACCGTGTCACAGACTGCTTCCCCGGTTAAGGTCTCTAATCCATCACTCAGAATTCCTTAAGGGGATTAATTAATTTTAAAAATGGTTGTGTTTCTAGGTATGCTAAGCGTCCTCCCTCAAGGACAAATGCTCATCTCTCCATTTGCACATCTCTCTTGATTCGTCTTATTGGAGTGGCCAGTATTATGCCTTGTATTATACAATCCCAAAACTGTGCTTGTGAGGAATTGCAAATGAACTGATCATCAGAGAGCTTGCTCATAATTAGCTGGTATCCTTTTCCTGAAGGTGAGTCTCACTGGAGTGGAGGCGGCATGCAAATATGCTGCCGTCGCATCCAGGGGTAGGTAAGAAAGCTTGGAGAAAACAAGCTCTGACAGGGTGCTGGACTGGGACTTAGGAGTGCTGGGTTTCACTGTCAGCTCTGGCACTGGTTGGACTAATGTTGGACTTTTTGACCTCATAACTCATTTCATTATCTGCAGGTTTTTAATGTGACCTGCTTTGTCAACTGTATTCCAAAGTTGTGACAGAAATGGTGGCATAAAGGCTGGCCATCAGTATGCTTCTGTCCCTGCGACAGTGACGCTCAGAAGGAAGTTCTCTCCCATGGCTAGATGACCACGCTGCTCGTTCAGTGCTTATTGATTGCAGGCTGGCAGCTCCTAGCTGCTGTTGAATAACATTTCCTTTGCCAGATCAAGGCTTTGACCTGAGCTTTTGCTCATCCTTCTCTCTTCCAGACTAAGAAATCTGTCACCAAGAAAGTACTAAGAAGTCTCACTTTTGCATTTGATGTATCACTGGGGTGGGAAGCTGAGATCAAGTTCCATGAGTTTAACTTGGTGAAAGTAGGGCAACAAAATGTCCCCTGAGAAAAAGAGGTGAGCATCTAGGTCCTAATCCACACATAGTTACAGGGATTTCCGTACGGTCACCTTTGATAGAGAAGAGGTATCCCCATGCCTCTGTGGTCGACCAGCACATCCAATCACCCAGATGGCCATCGGTCTACTGGTGCTCTGGCCTGACCAGTTGCACTGGGGCTGTACAGCCAGGGTTGTTCCAGCTGATCCTTGGCCTACAGCCCATTTCTGTGAATTGCACAGGACCTACAGTCTCTATTAACCCTCCCTAGGCTACTTCCACAGTGCGGAGGGGTAAAATGCTACACATCCCATTTCTCCTGCCTTATCCAGTCTCCTTCCTGCATTCTTCTTTCAAGGCCTGGTGACAATCGCCCAAACTTGCTTATTTTGTGCTTGTGAAAACAAGTGAAGGTTATTTAAGTCTCACCCCAAAAGTTATTTGTCTGAAAGGTTTTTTCATAAATATGTCATTGTTTCCCTAACTGAATTTCCTGGAACACTTCCTCACCTTCTCTCTTTGTTCCTGGTTCCTTAATTGCAAAAAGAAAAAAAAAACAGACAACAAAACTACATTAAGTATTGCTTATCTCCCATTTGGGTGTAAAGAACGACTGAAGTTGCTGGAGGGGTGACCAGTGCCTCTGACTGAGCTTGGTCTGGGCCAACTGTACTGAGCAGGGAGGGGGAGCTGTACCTGCTTCAAAGAAGTCCTATGAAACATCTTTCCTCCACTGTTTTCTGGGATGTGAGCCACATGTGATACCACAATCCAGTAAGACCCTGCTATGATAGGGCTAGGATTAATCTAGCCGAGTAAGATAAAGAAGCTAAGCAACAGGAAAACAACTAAACAAAAAGCCACACCCAGATTACATTTGCGTTTGTATTTATCATTGCCTGAATGACGTACCTCATCAGCCAACTCCTGAAGGATCTTGCTCCTTTCCATAAGAACACAAGAAAAGAATACATATTCTTGGCAAATTACATTAAAATAGGAAGAAGAGATGGCTGCTGAAATGCTCTCATTGTAAATGAAGGGCTTTATGTTTACACAAAAACCACTCTTGGAAAAAAGTAATTTTGCTAATGAGATATTCTGCTATCTCCTGGGGAGCTTTTCATTGCTAAGGCACTGTTTCAGACCCTGCACAGATCTACAATAAAAAGCAATAACAGCTAGCTCAAAGGAGTTAATGGTTGAGCTAGCTCTCCAGTAGCAGACTCTGCGCAGCACACCCACCACATCAGATGACAGTGACGCCACTCTCAAAATGACTAGTGGTGTTGCATGAGCAGTTCAAACCATGTGAAGTGTGAGCTCAGTGCTCACCCACAGAAATGAGGTGCTATTAATGAAAGCCCACGTTGTTGTGTACATATCTCTGCTTTCATATCTAAGGTAGCTACCAGACCTGTTGCTAACCAGGGAGCTGACATGTCCCAGAGCCCTCTAATTGCCACTGGATTTTCCTCAGGAGTCCTGGGATCACCCAGCTGGTTGTAACAGACTAGATGCCCTACTAGATACCAGACCCATCAGAGCTACAGTGGATGAGTCTGTTGACTTGCAGATGTATTGCAATGCAGTGTGAGAGGTGACCATTTCTTAAAATCTTATTTTAAGTACAGCAATCCTGATTTCAGGCTGGCTTGATTTCCTTGCTTTGGCTGCCTTTGCCAACACAAAGCCTTGAACCTTTAACTTGAGGCATTTGATCAGACTACTCACCGATCCCTTTCCCTGGCCAACCTTGGCTGGCCACATTAGAGAAGTTAAGGACTAAGTAGGCTTGACCACTCAGCAGTGGTGCTCCAAGACAGGCTTTAAGTGTATTGAAAAGGCAAACATTTGTTTTGCTGCTGCCTTGCTGAACTGTTCTGTGGAGAACCCTCTCAACCCAGCTGCTGGTGCCGTTCATGGGTACCAATTAAATTTTTATATAATGTTTTATAACCATAAATATACTCTACAGACTTGCACATAATTCCTCTGCTACTTTAACTGCTTTTCAAAGCCCTTTTCAGCAGGCTTATCTTTGTTTTGCTTGTGCTGATTAAAAGGCAAGATATATTTTTAATAGGGTAAGTAGTACCAGAGAGCACACTTCACATAAAAGAAAAAGAAATGCAGTCAAACCTTTATTATCCAAGTTGAGTAGAAGACATTGAATTAATTCAGCTAACCAGGGTTTCAAATAATTAATGGGATTTTCAGGCTACTGAATACATCAGGGACCATGAGTATGTTTTGGGCAAACAAGGTTTTCGAATGATCAAACCTCTGACTACAGGTAAGTAAAACAGCATATGAGAAGATCCTCTGCAAAAAGCTAAAAGGCTAAAAATTGGACTTGAAATTAAAGATTTCTCTAGAAGTATTTCTAAGACTCAGTGGGCCAAAAATAACCTGGAGGCAGTCAAAAAGAGCAGTGCCATCCCTCTGGGCAGACCCCATCCTGAATGCACGACTGAGTATTTCCACAGAGATCCTGATTTCCTATAAAGAATCTTCCAATTTTCCTTTTTTTGTAGTGTAGCTTGTTCCTCTCCCTGGGCTGTTTTTTTTCCCCACAAATAACCCTTAATTGTTTATTTTTCCTGCAAACAGTGAAGAGAGCCATATTGCACCATAAAAGTAATGTCATGTGGGTTCCCATCTCATCAGCTCTCCATGACTGCCGAGTCACGCCTGGGTAGTTTTCAAGTGCTACTACAGCATTAGAAGACATTTCACAGAAGTCCTGATGATTTTTTGGAAAGAGGTAGCCTTTTTCCATATACATAGTCTCTGTGGTTTTCAGGTGATCTCTGTTCATTGCCGTAGATGGGAGGAGATCTGGAGCTGGTCATGGCTACTGAGGAGGGCAGAGACCCGACGCATTGTTTTAGGAGGGGTATAGGAGCACCTTTTGCCAGTCCACCAGTGGAGAGTGGTCGCAACAGCTTACCAGGAGACTACCGTGGCCTGGAGAAGCAAAGGTGGTTGTGATGGTAAGAGCAACTGCTGTGTAGTGATGAACTGTATCAGGGGAAGGAAATCATCAGTTCCAAAATGATAAAGTGGGCTTTAATTGTCCACATCCCAATGCCTAGGGGAGTACTGCCAGGGAAACTAGAACAGACAGAAATGCTGCTGACATTAGAATAATGTGCTGCATGTGAAACCACTGCAGAAATAGTTAAATGGCGCCTTTGCCAAGGCCACAGAGTGAAATGTTACTACACCATGGGGCGGATTAAAATATGCATTTTCTCCTAATTGAGCACAGCGGACTCAGCTGGAGGTCCTGTCAGGAGAAGAATAATAATTTGTCACAGCAAGAAATGTATAACTTGACAGAGCATCTATTAGGCAGTACAGTAAAAAATAAAGTAGGACTTGTGCAGGTTTTCTTTATGCTCCCAACTGTTTGGTATAGGCACCCACATGCTGTAAGTAAATTTCAGACTTGTTGGCAGTGGACCAACCTGGTTCTACAATGCTCACTACCCTCATGGCTATCATATTGTGATGATGAGAAGGTTAAAATCTTTCTGGATCATCCCTCATTAGAAAGGCCCCATAAACAGCAACCATCCTCTCCCCACAGTGCATTTAACGGGGTAGAGGCAGCAGAGCTCTGTAACAGTTTCCTTCATCACTCTTGGATGAAGTGATGAAGGAAAGGTAGTGCCCGGAGGGTGCAGATAAGTCCAATAAAGAGCTGGGACTGATTGCCCATCATCAAGAACCACATTTTCCTCCCTTGGTAAGTATCTGGTTGTAAGAAGTGTAAAAATGGGCTCCATGAAGACATCTATAGGACAGGACAGCTCCCCAGCCTATGAATTTTCTCTAGTCATTTCTTTCCTCATGTCACTTTTTATATATATATGTGTGTGTGTGTGTGTGTGTGTGTGTGTGTATTTATAATTTTCAGGGAGATCTGTCCTGGCTTGGCTGCAGCTTTTTGCTGACTCAGTCCACCAGCTCCCAGCCCAGGTGGATCTGCCAAGCACAAAGCCCAAAGCCCTGCCCTGGCCAAAGCTACTCTGTAGCCTGTAGCAGGGACTGTGTGTGTCAGCTGCTGGGTTTAGAGATGAAAACAACTCCATGCTGTCCTCGCCCTGCAGCCTTTGCAGTGTTTTGTGTAGTTGGGTGATGCCCAGAAGCCCAAACTTTAGCTCTGGCCACTGTTTTGCAGCACTTCACAGAATCCCGTGCCAAATCTAAGGGGCAACTCCCAGGACTGGGCACCACAGAAGCAACCTGTCACATCCATCCATGAGGCTGTGTGGCAGCTAAAACCAAGTAACTTCTATTCAGGCACGTGCTTTTTATCTCTCTTGAAAGGGAGAGCTCTGACTGACAGGGTAATTCATCATTTACCTGATGCACGAAGAAGAAGTCGCCTGAAGGAGCAGAGCCACACACATTATTTTCACATGGGTGGAGGCATATTCCCTGTGTGAGTTCCAGTGTTTTTAAAAGTTTCTGTAACCCTAAAAAAGAAATTCTGGATTCTCTAGGGAGATGTTACTGGGAATCTTTGTTGCATGCCGTAGCGTGCTGAAGTGACACAGCGGGCAGCCATTTCCAGCGCATGTGTAGCAGTGGTAGGAGGAATGAATGGGCTGGAAAAACCCCAGTGACACTGAGAGGTAGCACTGGAGGGACCAAAGGACTGGTAAAGGACTGCAAAGGATCCCCATGCCTTGCATGAATGGTGCGGGTCACTACTGCCCACATCATTTGCTTTCCAGTGTGGTCACAGGGCTACTCTGAGCCCAGGTGCTGGGATGCTGTCTGGAGAGTATCTGCCCACCATGCTAGGTGGGCCTGGTGCTCTGTAGTGCCTTCACCAACCCCAGCGTCTCAGTGGGATTATCATGAAAAATTGACTCAGGCTTTACAGGTCATCTGGGATGCTTCCCAGCCAGACCAGGTACCTGGCGGTGACAGGAGCTGTGGTTAGATTGGACTCGTCCTGGCTGCAGCCAGGCATCCGATTTTGATTCTTGCAGTTGGCCATGGGTTCAGTGTTCCCAGGAGCACCTGATGAAGGAAGGACAGCCCTCACCATAGTCCAGTCACCGTGCTGAGAAGGCTTTGCCTATAACTGCTGAAGTTCATGGCGTATGGCATGATATGCCAGGTCTTAGCCACCTTGCAGGAGAAAGCCTGGATGCATCCTGCCTGCCACAGTGGTACAGGTACCCGCTGTTACACATTGGCGTGCTCAGTGTAAACAGTAGTTGAGGCCCAAGACTGTGCTGGTTTTATTTTTGTAGTTACTACAGTCGCATCCAGAAACCTGAGTCAAAAGCTCAATACCTCCTTGCACTAGTCACTATACAAATACAGTATAAACACTATCCCTGCCCTCAAAACACTACAGGGGCTAATGCTCGCTCTCAGTGTGTGATTCCTCCTGTCTGCACTCACAGCACAGCACTGGGATTGTGTCGTGGGAAGTTTGTGCTGTCTGTTCCTATTTGCATGGTATTTGTTCTGCAAAGGCCAGCCTCAAGCTCCTACTTTTCCTAAGCATCAGGTTCCCTTACGTACTGGGCTAACAATATATAAAGTTCTTCACCATTTCCTCAGCTGTGTTTTCCTCCTCACCCATTTCTGCCAACTCTGCTCTCTCCAAATGGCCATCTAACAGCCACTATGAAATATAAATAAAAGCTCAAAGATGGTGCTTGCTCCCCTTATGCAGTTGCTGTAGTCAAAAGTAGTTTGGTATGGTGAGATGATTCATGGTGCTGTTGATACATCTGGATAAGTAAATGCCCAGACTGGAGACATGGAACTAAGCTGTCCACATTTCCTCACATCTGGTGCCATGCAAAGTAAAACAGATTTGCTTAACTTGTTTGCAACGACATGGGACAGGGTAGGCTCATAGACTGCACAGATCTTTCCAGTATAAACCAGCTCCGGTCTGTCTTGGAAATGGATATGCTGCTTTTTGCTGAGCAGATCTTGGTAAAAATTGAGTTACACTGGGATAGCTGAACAGAAAATGCCCCAACAGAAATATTTGTATTCATTTGTCCATATGTTTACTTATTTTGATGCACACTTGCTGTGTGTTTCTTTGGCAGGATCTCCCACAGCCCGAGTCTTACCCCGTCGTAGTTCAGTCTTGCACTTCTTGACCTTAAATAAGTCTTTCTTTGCTGATCAGCTCTTTCTTTTGGTCTGTGTCAGCTCTTTCCTCATCCCTTTTCGTGAGGGGTGTTTTTCCTACTCCACAATGATTTTCCCCCTTTGTTGTGTGTAGGGAGGGTGGGATGGGGGTGCAAATTCATAGGAATTTTTGTACCCTTGAGGTCAAGTCCCTGCTCCATTCAGATCCTAGAGGTCTTAAGATTTTCCTTTCTGGCTTGCTGGACATTTCAAGTTCAAACTCACAGATCATGGGTCTAGGCCTGTTTTTGTTCTTCTGCTTATTTAAAATTGAATCAGCTCATGGTCATTTAGACCAAACTTTTATGCTACAAGCAGTTACCTTGAAGTGTTTTGGTACTTACCAGAACTGTATCTAATGTGATGTTGCTCTAGAGCCTGGGACTACTTGCTGTAGAAATTTGTCCCTTTCATGCAACGATAGTTTGTCCTTCTGTATTTGGAAGCATTGCTTAGTGCATGGTGAATTTGAAACTCTTCTAACGATGTGTTCCCTTAGTTTCTCGTAATAAGATGGTGATCTCCAGCCATAACAAAATCCAACCATCAAAGTGAGAGGCAGACCCTATTTTAATTCCCATAGATCCTCTTTTTCAGGCTTTCCAAAAGTGATTTTTGAGTTAGCCTGTTTCTGAGTTTTACTGAAGCAATCAATTCTTATTTCTTTTCAGTCTACTTCATCAGTTAATGAGAATTGCTACCTCACCGCCTTTTACCTTTTCTTCTTTTTTAAATAATGCATATCTTTCAATGCCTGCGTTTGAGGCAAGATTACTATTCCAATGTGTTTCTATTGTTCTTGTAATGTCCTGGTTTTGGCATTCAGTTAAACCACGACATGTAATATCCTTTTCTTTTGTTCTGCACCAGAGATTCTACTTCCTATATGTATCTGGTCTTAATGCACAGCATTTCTCTTGATTTTCTCTGTTTTAATCCAGTTTTAAATAGCAAATGTCATTAAATGTATCACACAAACATTTATTCCTCTTTTCAATATTATTCCCATATTCTCTTGCTGCCTATTCCTCTCCCCTTCCGTGTCCTATTACCCATTGCAATAATCTCATTTATCTGATTTTCCTTTTTTCCTTGCGTTAGAATCAGGCATGGAGATTGAGTCTCCCAACCGTCTCCCCTCTGTTTCTAGTTTAAAGCTCTTATCAGACATGCAACTGCAATCCTAGGAGTTATCCACGTGGAGTCCATTCCCAAGAGCAGTCCTTACCCTGTGAACCCCTTTTTGGGTGTCACACATCCCAGAATGTTGTTCATAGCACTGGCCCATGAGCCATCCGCTTATCCTACCTCTTTAGTCACGCCTTTGCTCTTTGCCTACTGAAGGGCACCTATAACTTCATTCATTTCTGCATTTTCACCTGGCAGCCATCCCTGATCACTTCTAATGGGACTATGGCAGCGTCATCTGGCCCACCATGAAGGACAGCCAGTGGATTTTCTTTCTTCCCAATCAGCATCTTTTCCAGCCCTACAGCACATCCTTGCTCCTAGCTGCCAGTAACCCATTCTCTTGTCTAAATCTGACTTTGACAACAGTCTTCCCAATTACTGTTAATAAAACTCACTGGTCACAAAGACCTTCCTCTTCTTAATGTTAGCAAAAATGCCTACAGAGTCCTCTGGCTTTTCTTTTTTCATGCAACATCTTATGGATCATCCTTGTTCTTTCTTCGACTGCTACCTCTTTCTCTCTTCTGTTGGAGCTGAATCTCTTTCTTGTCCTCTCATCATTTGTCTATTCATACTCCTTTTTTCCAGTAAAGCAAACCTGTGCCTCTTTTTGCTTCTCTATTAGCTGATCTTTTTCTCTGTTTCTTCTTCCACGGTCACACCTTCCACATGCACCATCATCTAATGATCTGCCCTCTGAGTATCTTGCTCAGAATCTAGAGTCTGACATCTCTTGCCTCCATCACTTGTTTAAATACCCTTCTGAGATCCACCTACATCTCAATATCACAATACCTAGCTGCTTGAGTTTTGCAAAATCGTATTTGCATTCTTCTCCTCCTAACACAGACCGAAACTGCATCCCCTCTCCAACCTACTAGGAGACATCTACCAGTGGGGCTGCAGATGTGAAGCTAAGGGCAAAGCTGGACTACGCAGTCAGGAGTGCACTTAAGAGCTGTGTTGATGAGTGGGCTAGGGGGGAGTCTCATACACTCTCCCTTTGCTGTGTTAATTGTTTCAGTGCTAGCAGGAATAAAAAGTAGTAAAAGTTTATTTTAGACACTAAATCAAACAAATGTGCTATATGCACAGTTCAGGAATTAAAAATCTAGTAATATATCTTGAAAATGTTTTTAAAAACATTCCACTTAGTGCTGTTTCAGGATATGAATTATTTTATGGATTTGGGCTCCTCTCTGTTATTAAACACATTTACTTGATTCTAAGAAGCCTGGTTTTGATTCCTCTAATCCTATTATCTGTTGTCTGCATCACCACAGTCCATCGTACAGGAGGTAGGTCTCACGTTCCAAACATGGGATTATGACTTTGGATAGGAGTAGCAGAGAATCCTGCTCCCATTCATGTGCTTCCATGAAAGTGAAACAAAACACAGAAGAAATACTGACAAAAGGCATGCATGCAAGGGAACTGATCTGTGGCATATAATAATAATTATTATTATTGATATGACATTACCACTTTTCAGGTTGTTTCAACAGTGAGATATTTAAGTGACAGTGTCAAAATATTGACAGTGATAAATATTATCTGCATCCTAGCCTGAGAAGAATCAGCAAAATATTGTGCAACTTTATTCTCTTTTCTTTTTTCTTTCTAGCATTTTTTCTTTCCTCCTTCTTCCCTCCTCCCTCTTACTCCCTACTTGCAGCATAAAGCAGTTTGGTTGTTTGAGACTTGTTTTCTCTTATCTTTCTACTTGTGCATGCGTTTGTGTTTAAATGGGTAGCTCCCACTTTAATGCCACACTTGAATTACACAAAGGAAAGAAACTGTCCTACTTAAAAGAACACAAAAGGATTTTGCAAGGGAGGTATTTGAAGAGGGATATGTCAAATTAAATAAAGACCATTGTTAAACGTTTTTCCTTCGGTATAGTTTCAGTTCTGAAGAGTCTACATTTAGGCTCTGAGCAGTAGGTGTGACTTCATGTGGCATATCGAGTCCTACATTTGGAAGAAAGGTTTGCATTGAGGAACTGGCCTAAAGAGCTTTTAGAAAAATCCCAAGTGCTTTGTTTCTGTCCTCTGAGAAATATGTTTTTTGTTGTTGTGTTTTGTCATGGTGCTCACGTTTAAGGGATGGGAAAGGATACCTCGAATGACGCCTCTAAGTCAAGCAGCTTTTCCTGGCGCAGTCTGGTAATGATCCAAAGCCAGGTGGAGTTCATATACAATGGAAAGCTCTTTTTGCTCAAGCAAGGACAAGGGTGGCCTGGGCTTGAGATACCTGCAATAGTCACCTGGTAGACTCTCACCCAGTGCCTCTTGTGCTTGGGCCTAGGGGTGAACCCAGACTGAGAACTCCGGAGGTTGCTGCTATTTGAAGGAGAAATTCATGGGGTCCGTAATATTTTAGGCAAGCCGTCTACTTATGCAGAAAACAGAAACTCTTGTTCAAAAGCCAAATCAAACAACAGGAGAGGGCATCTTCGTTCTCAACTGCAAGCTTGCTTCAGCCAGCATTCAGTCAAAAAACCTGCTTTGATTAATGCCACATCTCCCAATACTTGCTTGAGCAACGTCCATTTTTCCCTTTATCTCCTGTTTTTCCTCCAGCTTCTATCACATGTGCCCTTCACTGAAAATACCCGGCGACAACCCCTCCCTTCCTAACTCCAGAGCCACCGCTTGAATATACCTTTGTGCTGCGAGGCTGTCTCGAGGCTGAGTCTCAAGAATGAGTTAGATCATGCTCCTCTCGGAGCACCCTGTAGCAGAGGTGGCATCACAGCTTCATTTTGGAGTGCGAAATGGAGGCATAAAGCAGCGGTACACCCTGCCAGCACCCGTGGAGCCAAGGGCAGAGACAAAGTGTCTTGAATCCTTGTCTCCAGGGCTGCCTGGAGTGCCTCATTTGGGTGGGCTGCCTGGGCAGCGAGGGGGCTGCAGGGCAGGGAGGGACCCGTGAAGCTGTGTAGGAGGATGGAGGCCCTTTCCGAGCTGTTCTTAGGGACAATCTACATATCATTAAAACTCCTGTGCCATCTGAATGCATAACGGTACTTTATCAACTAAAACTTCTTTATTTAATCAGTTGATTTAATTATGAGCTAGTTAATTGAAAAATTCATGGTACAAGTTCTGAAGGTCAAAATACTCAGAAGTTCAAAGAAGACTGCAGCATTTGTTTCACTCAAGCTGTGACGTGCAGTGCTGAGTTACAGAAATCTGCTCTGATTCAAACTGGCAAACTGATCTTGGGACTAAACAACTGAATTACCAAACAAGAAGACAATTCACTTCCATTCATGAGGTGTGAATGTATCTGCTGCCAGGCGTGGTTAGTCTGTGATTGATTTATCGGTACATTGCGGTTTCCAAAAGATCCAAGTACTAAGTACTCTTGCAGAAATGCCTTTAGCACTGTCCTGTCAATCCCTTTAGCCCTCTCAGGGACACGTCTGTGTTTGTGCAAAGTACCAGATTGATTGACCTGCAGGCTGTGGTTCTCCCTGGATGGGAGAGACATGCAGAGGGCAACAAGAGCTCCAGATTCCCCCCCTGGGTCACTATGTTTTACCGCTGCATGAAAAGCTTTTTCGGAAGTTGCAGAGTCCAAGTGAAATATCTGGTCAATAATCTGGAAATAAGCTGGATTTATGAACCCCTAGGTGTTGCAAATGCTGATTCCCCTCCCAGGCAAGCACAGCATGGGCCTGCTAAGAACTTGCTTGAGATCCCAATTTTAGACTGACGGTCATATAAATATCTGCTGGGATATTTACAAGCCTATAGAAGATTAAACAGCAAAAACTGTAGCCAAAAATCAGTGAGCTTTGGGCAGGTAAAGACATATGAAAACCCTGCAGCCTTAGTGCTGCTACAGAAGTGCGAGTCGTCTGTATGTTACTGTTTGTCCAAAATGTATGATCAGAGGAGGTCGAGGGCATGCATCCTCATGTTCACACCTCTGTCGTATGCTGCCCAGACCTCAGGTGCACAGAGATCTCAATATCCCCTCTTGCGGGAATATCCCGTGTATTGGCAAACACTGGGCCACTTCAGGCTTTGTGTTTTCATCCCTTCGTTACAGAATTTTGCCATTCCTATCTCAGTGGGAGGATGGCACTAGCCTGGGTTCAGCCCAGCATATACATTTATCTGCCCTAAACAGCATACTCGTACTTTAAAGAATGTGTTGGGTTTTTTTTAACAAATAAAACATTACATTTCTGGCCATGAGGGCTGCAATGTACTTTGAAAGAAGTGCGACCAATTTAATATTGTCTTCCTTAATTTGCAAGAAGCCCTAATTATTAGCTCTTAGGGGCTCAGATTCCCTCAGACTTTTCAATGATAGCAGGATATTAACTTAAAAGCCCTGTGGTGGTTATGTCCTGTGGTGTTCAGTTTTGGGCCCCTCACTACAAGAGACATTGAGGTGCTGGAGCACGTCCAAAGAAGGGCAACAAAGAAGGTGAAGGGTCTGGAGAACAAGTCTTATGAGGAGCGGCTGAGGGAACTGGGGTTGTTTAGCCTGGAGAAAAGGAGGCTGAGGGGAGACCTCATCGCTCTCTACAACTACCTGAAAGGAGGTTGTAGCGAGGTGGGTGTCGGTCTCTTCTCCCAAGTAACAAGTGATAGAAGAAATGGCCTCAAGTTGCACCAGGGGAGGTTTAGATTGGATATTAGGAAAAATTTCTTCACCGAAAGGGTTATCAAGCATTGGAACAGGCTGCCCAGGGAAGTGGTTGAGTCACCAATCCTGGAGGTATTTAAAAGGCGTGTAGATGTGGTGCTTAGGAACATGGCTTAGTGGTAGACTTGGCAGTGCTAGGTTAATGGTTGGACTTGATGATCTTAAAGGTCTTTTCCAACCTAAACAATTCTATGATTCCATGATTCTATGTCTGTCTGTCTGCCTGTCTGTCTGTCAACGTTAACTATTCAATTGCTGGACATTTTAATGAGAAGAAGTGAGGATAGGAATGAAGCCAGGAGTAGGAGACAAGCTAAAATAAGAATAAAAAATGCAGGGAAAGAAAATTAAAGCAACAACAAAGTAAAACAAAAAAGAGGGGAAGCAAATAAAAGGGGGAAGGTAAAGAAAATGAAGCAAAGGACAAAGCACATGAAAACCAAAAAAGGACAAAAACTTATGTACATATATAGATAGGTGAATACTTATTCCTGAGGGATGCTGCCTGTAAGAAAAAGGAAATGAATAAATAATAGCTATAAAGGCATGTAACTGTTAGAAATACTGTCTGGGAGGCTGTCGATTTCAGACACTCTCCCTGGTGCTTTACTGCACTTCAGAAACTTTCCCCCTAATGCTGCTTACTGGAAGACCCGGGTTTTCTCTCGCTGACCTGCACTAACAGTGAGCAGGGATGGGCCCCTGCTAGATGCTGCTGAGGGATGTGCTGGGAAACGGGGGCTTGCATGAGTGGTCCAAGGACCAGGTTTTTTTTTTAAGTGCTGCTGTGCTATTAAAAGTGTATACCTATACTACAGGACAGCTCTGAGAGTATCCAGTTAGAAAGCTGTCATGATGCTTGCACAAGTCCAACAGGACTTGGGTAGGAACAGTCCAGTTCCCACACAAAACTTGCATCCCAGGTCCAGCTATCACTTTGGGGGATCACTCCGCCCTTACTTACTCAAACTCTTTGCAGGGCTCTCTTGACATTTCAAACTCCTCCCTTAGAAGCTGTAAACATGAGTTGGGATGTATTTTTTGCACATTCCTGTTGGAGAATTATTGGCAATCCCCACTCATCTTTCAGCAAGGCTAATGCCCCTTGGGCATTGCTGGGCCAAACAGGAAGCACAGCCCCTTCACTGCTGTCCAAGCACTAACTCGCTACGAGCATCTTGTTAACCTGGGGCGAAGCACACACACGTTCAGATAGGGTGTGCTGCTGAAATGATGGCCCTGTGACACAGGAGATACAGATTTCGAGCTTTTTGGTAAAGCTTTGAAGAGTGTATGGAGAACCAGTTTTCATACCCTTGTGTAAAGCCACAGCAGCAATGCTGTATGCAAACAGGAGGAAGGCAACAAGACCACTGCTAGCGCTTGCCTGAGACCAGACAAAATGGTTACCCATTTATAGGCATTACCTATACCAAATAGGTTTGGCATGCATGATTCCTAATGTGAGCTTTGCGGGATCCTGTGACTAATACGTAAACGTTTCTTTTATCACTAATCCATGGAAAACCTCCCCTCAACATCAAAGGATGTTGTATTGGGCAGGCAATGTCTCTAGTTTTAAAACATGGCTCTAGCCCATCATCCATCACTGAAAATGGAAACCTTTGCTCTCTGCCATGCGATTTTTGACAATTGGCCTAATGAGACAGCAGAAAGAAAAGGACAAAATGACAGTAATACGGTGAAATAGTTTTCACATTTTGCTCAGGTTTCCTGTCTCTCATTATAGTCATTTATGAGAAGTGAAAAACACATGAAAATTCAGAATGCATTATTTGAAACAATAGGTGAGTCTAGGTAGTAATGTACTGTATACCAAAAGCAAGGGAAATAATTGTTTTTCAATGTAATGTTGTATTTATCACTCCTGGGATGAAAATGCAGCTAATACATATTTCAAGTGTAAGTTCAAAATATTCATGTGCAACCAAGCAAAGGTTTATTTCTCACTCGCCATCTGTTTCTAGGGAGGTTATGTTGTTGTTTTTCTGCATTGTGTGGTTGCATTATCTTAATAAATGATTAGTTGTGAGATATTATTTCCCTTTAAAACATGTGACAGCAAAACAAGTTTTTAATAAAGTGTTTTGAAAAAGCAACAGACTGAAAAAAAATGGGCAAGAGTTCAAATTGGTAATGAACTGAATATGCCTCTAATTGTATTGACTTTACAAGTAATAGGATGAAGCAACATTAGAAATTACTTATGGCTGAAATTCAGTGCCTTAAGGCTGAGAATGTTCCCCTCAAACTTCCGGAGCCTGAATAAAATTGCTGTATCGTTATTTGTTTTAAATATCTGTCACTTCGAATCTCAAAATGAAGGACGGCGGATTAAGTCTTCCTGAAAAGAGACACTCTGATAAATGTGTCACAAAAGCTAAGATTTTTCTCAAGGCAAGATTTATTTTTGGACTTCAGTTTACCCGGTACGTGTAACATTAGGTGTAAGTCGGTCTGGCTGTGTGTAGTACCAGGCTCAGTACACATTTAAACCTACATTTTAAAACTGGGATTCAGCTGTGTTGATCTAGATGAGGCTCATCATAGGACTAAATCTCTGTCCCCCATGCTGGCAATTTAAGGCTCAATCTTAATCTTTGTATGAAGTCATTTTGTATCAAATGTATAAATAATTAATGTGTTGTGTATGGAAACACTATCAGATTAATTCCTTTAATAACAAAAATCTGTAGATAAATAGAGGTTGGTCAGCATAGTGACCTTTTATCTTTTTTTTCTGTGACCTTGAATTAAATCCAGCGTTGACCAGAATGACCATTAATCATTTTGATCAGATTGCTGAGAGAATTACTAAGTGAAGTCAGTTTAGTCATCTCAGTTTACTTTCTACAGGGAAGAGGCACTGGGTTTGTATCATACAAACAACACAATAAGCCCATGATTGGTTTCTGCAGGTCAAGGCTGATACGTATTTGTGAAACAGCACGGACCTTGTCTGTCTGTAGTGCTCTTGAACCTACCACAGACAAATAAAGGATTTCTTCCCCCAGCATGAGTAGCCTTATGTTTTGTGCCATAAATAGATTTTAAAATGTCTTTCAGCTAAAAATACGGAGAAAGGGTATGCTTGCAGATCAAGCAGAGTAAATAAGACTGTCTCACAGATTCCTCTGGAGTTTAAATGTGTTTGTATACCGTGCGGAAGGAAAATACAGATTTCATGCCTACCTCCATGGCTGCTGCCACTCAGCTGCTATCAGCACAGTGTGAATGAAAACACAACCGGAGAGAAAATATTAAAAGACATTTAAAAACTTGTCAGACCAGTTATTAGGTTAAGTAACATTCTCTATAACCTCAGCTTCATGGATCAGCTTTCCTGATGAGATCAAAGCAGGTTAATGCAGGAGAGAGGCAGAATCAGAATCTGAGTCAGAAAAGAAGAAGTCCATCATAATGAGGAACAGCAGAGAGTTCCTGACATAATAAGACTGTGTTCATCAGATATATTTCACCTTTTCCACACCTAGGACAATATTTTGGTAGTACTACAGGGAATGAAAAGGGTGATATGCACAGCTCATCACAGTCAGTATCTTAATTCTTGTGTGGCATAAATGATAAAAAATTAAAACTGTTTCCAGGTTCTCTCTTTTTAAGGTAGACTTTGGGGAATACACCTTACTGTTCCAAGCTAGAACATGTCACTGCCATGAAACCCAAGTTCTCTTGCCTGAGAAAACTGCCAAATCAATACAAAGGAAAGGTGCTGGAAGGAATAGGAAAACTGCTGCCCAGGAATCATGTATCTGTGGCGATAGTTATCACAAAACATAGACAGAAAGGCAGTTCTCTTATCACTGAAGTGCTCCCAAACTCCCCAGTGGTAATATTACAGGATCTATTTTGTAGGCTTCTGCTACAGGAGAAATGATCTGTCACCTCTACCTGTTGACATCTCTCCCACCTTCTAGGCTGCATGTCCCCTTCCCAATGTTTCTATATGACATACCTTTCAGCTTGTGCTCCACGTGATGCAGTAATATATCAGCCCTGCCAGAAGAACATATACGGGAGCTGGCTGGTATAATGTATCTTTAACCTGTCAAGTTTCACTTATCTGAGTCATCACCTCATGTTCCACCACCAACACATCTGCATGTTGTGCATTTGTATAGCATTGGGCACCCACAACTTTAACCTGACTAAAAAGGTGAGTGCTGATGCACTCTCATATAATGTAAGGACTGGGGCAATGCTTTAATATGGAAGGACTCAATGGACGAGTGTGCTGCCTTCTCTAGGAGAGGACCCTAAAGGTAAACTTCTTGAAAGAGACACTGGTAGAATCTGTCAAAAGTGTTTTATAACCACTGTCACAGCTCTTCTTTACAGTAAATGTTTATACTAATTGCAGGGTTTTTTTTCCCCAAACTATTGCCTGGGTACCTTACCTTCCCACAGGCCTCTGAATTTCTTTCCCATTTCAAGATGGAAGCCTCTCAGAGTGTTTCTGGCTTAGCTTCTGACGTATGTATCCCATCCCAAAAGGATTTAATCTCATCCTGCCTTGTGAGCACAGCTTTTCCCTGTCCCCTTTCTTTCCCATCCTGACTGTCGCCTCAGCAACAGGGATAACTGACACCCTACACCTGCTACAAACATCACCCAAACATACAGAGAGTGACGTGAGAAAAAAAAAGTTATGAATTCTGGCTGATAGCAGATTATTTAAAAGCCATCCCAAATAGCTGCGCACTACCTCTGCGTGAGCACAGGGCAGCCCGTGGTAGGGCTACATCCCATCTTTGCCAGATCGGACGCAACGGTGAGCCAAAACTATGCAGCTATGTTGTGGCAGCGTAAGCACTTCCTTCTCCTTTCTGAAGGCAAGGTGAAATGGAACTGGCATACAGGGATCAGACAAAAGATGTGGCAGAGGGGGAAGAAAGGGGCAGAGTCACAAGATTCACAAAAACAGGGAAAAGCTGGACAAGTCACCCTATAGGCCTGCTCCGGGGAAGAGGATGCTTCACCTGCTCGGTGGGCAGTGCTGGTGAACATCCAAAGACACAGTGCTGGGGACGGGCACCCAGGCTCCTGGCTCCTGCTCTCACGTGGGGCACAGGAGCAAGGGCTTGAACCGTAAAAGAGTGTCCAGGGACCCCAAGAGGTTTCCAGGCAAGGAAGCTCCATGGATGTGGGGCCAGATTCATTAGAGGTAAGTGATGTGAGAGCACTGAGCCAGAGTCCGTCCCCATCCTCTTTCTCATTATACATAAACACAAAAGGTCCAAACACTCGCGGGCTGTTACTTGCCCGATCACCAGAAAACCCAACTGCGTCTGAACTGGGTATGCAGTTTCATGTTGCTATGGCCGTACAACGTGGGTTTATAGCCCCCTGTTTCTCTTTGTGTGAGTGCCACATGCAGCGCGGTGTGACATTTAGCGTGTTTAGTTATAATTCAGCATGGTGATGCAAGCCAAATTAGTAAACTGTTTTCTGGTAGCCATTTAGTAACAGTCACAAATGGCCTGAGGAAATCCCCATTTGTACTAAAGACAATTTAGCAGACACGGATGTGTTCATCTACGCAGAAACTTCAAAGGAGGCATTTTCACAAATACGTGCTGCTTGTTGCCTTCCCCGTGGCATTTGTTACCGCTTCCTGCAATGCTTGGTTTAGGTTGGGTCTTGTCTTCATGGGCCAAATGAAGGGTCACCCAGAGTGAAGGGCCACCCCTTCTTTTTCTTCTTGCTAAAATCATTAGTCCAGATCAATTTTATATTTCCATACTCCATTAACACAGAAATATGTTCTTAGAAAGCATCAGCTGGTGCACTGCACTGCCTTTTATAGACAGGGCTATTGCTTCGTCATTTGATATAAATTAGGAGACATTTCAAAAAGTGAATGCAAACCCAAACAATCATTTCAGTGTACTTTTCTCTGAGATTATTGTTTTAGCTAGATACATCATCTATATTTAAAATATATGAAATGGAGGTATACTTAATGTTCAAAGTGATATATGATAAAGATAGAAGGTGAACTCTTGATATATTACAAGTCTTTCATACCATGAAATAACTATTGCCTATTATTTCACTTGTGACATTTTTATTTTTAGGGGAATTTCACTTGATTTGTATTGCTGACACCACTGATATGTTGTTTCCAGTGACCTTACATCCAAAATCAGTAGGGTGTGACATTTGATGGCCCAGATAAAAAACATTAATGGTAGAAGAGAGGGTTTATTTTCCTGGTCATAAATTAAGTTTAAATAACTCAGAATTTATTTTAAACTCTTCAGTACTTTTTACTGTCTACCCAATAAATGTATTTATTACTGGCAGCTTAACTCAGGTTTTCTTAGTGAAGCAGTTTGCTTAGATGCTTATGTACAGACTTGCCTTTCTTTCCGAGAGAGTTCGGTAGCAAGCGCTGCTTCCCACAAACAAAAGGAGATGGCTCCCAGGTAGTAAATAGAAAGGAGTATAGTGGCATTGTCTTCTGATTTTGCCTACAGGTAAATAGGTAGAAGAGAGAGAGCAGCAGCTTTTGACGTGATGCACAATAGTGAAGAGTCGGGCTCAGGGAATTTTGCAGCGTCTCTGTTAACATACGTAGATAGAGACTGATATAAGTAGTAAATGCATAGTATAAATATTAGTATGACCTAACCTGTAGTCTTATCACACCTGCTCACAGGTGTCCTGCCTGTGCAAATTGCCCTGCAAATGTTCTCTTGAGGCATTTTTTCATGAATGCCACATGAATGGCAAATATACACACCATTCTCCTGTATATTTCTCCACTTTGAAAATATTCAAAGACCATGATCTCCAGATGCGACTTGGAAAGGAGAGAGAGAGAGAGTGAGAAATTCACTCACCAGAACTGTTGCCATCAGTCCTTGGGACACAGACACCTTTATGTAAAAGAGGAGTATGGCTGGTGCCTCAGCAAAACCTTAACAATCCTAGAAAAAAGCCTTCTTGCCCCTCTCTGAGCTGCAACTAGGTCTAAGGGCTGTGCAATGCAGTGAGGAGGGTATGATTTTACAGACTAATGTTTATGAAAATGATAAATTGTTATTGGATTGTTTTAAGAACTTTTATAACCGCGAGAAGAGAGCTATTGCCATATATAGGCTCTTAAAAGTCAAGATGGGTTCCTGCAATACAGGGTTGTACTCTGTGTTCCCTCCTGTCATTTTTTATTGCACAAGTCTGTTTAGGAGACCACTGTGTCTCTTAGGCACTGTCTGTGGATGGTGATACAGCATCTGTTTGCATAGCTGAGTCCTGGAGGCACTGATAACAAAGGGTCATGAAACTTTTTTGCTCTTCAGAAAGGTCTTGTTGAAGTTTCTGATGCAATCTGATTCACCGAAGCAAAACCAAGCTCTCTGTTATAAGAGGGGCTGTTCCTTTTCCAGGGAAGGAGAGGGGAGCAGATTAATTTGCCTGATTGAAGACGCTTCCCACTCTCTTTTATGTTGAACAAACGCCATCTGTAACTTCAGTGTGGGTGGAAAAGCACAAGAGATTTTGGATATGAGCACATGAGTTCTGCTTCCATTGGGAAAAGTCTTATCACAGCCAGCTTTTACTTCACTTACCCTAAACCAGCTTAGGTCTGGCCTCACAGACCTGGTCTGCAGGTGGAATTTGCCTCCCCCATCTTCCAGCCACAATTCTTGTTACAGCGAGGCGAGGCAGCATCACTGCCACAGCCTGAATCTCAGATGCTTCAGGTAGCTCCCAGCATGCCCGGCCGTGAAGAGGACTGCTGCCTCTTAATGGGAGGATAGCAGCTGGCCAGAGCAAAAGGTTTTCCTCTTCGTGACCTCTGAGAGGGATGCAAAGCAGGCTTTGAGCCCAGGGTGTGAATTCATAGCTGAGGCAGAAAGTGCCTACGACAGACCTTTCCGTGCACAGCTTTGCACTGCAGCCCCTTCAGCCTGTGTATCTCAGAGCAAGCCATCAGGTAACCACGGTACTGAAAAAAACAGGCCTCATAGAAGCATGATTGCTAAAAATGAAGTGTTTAACTTTGCCTTTTGGTTTCTCAGTTTTTAGGATGAGCTCAGTTCATATTTTCTTCTGCAGCCGATGAGATTATGTCTGGGAAGGTTTATTTTGGAGCCTGTTTTTTTTAATGATTTAAGCTGATTGTTGTGTAATGTCTTGATTTCAACATCAGAGTCTTAAAGAAAAAAATCTGAAATAGTATGAGCTGGCAATGCTGAAGCTGTATAATAGCTGTTTGAATGTACAAATTCGTATGTCTTCTTTGACTGAAACTTTTTATACAAGTTGAAGCCTACTGATTCCAGCAGTCTACTGTAGCTGACTTGCTGAGGAGAACCAGGTCCCGTGAGTCCAAGTTTGGTTGGTACTTTTCAAAACATTTCCTATGCAAAATAATCTATAGAAGAATAATAATAAACCCGCCAGTGTTTTCTTTTACAGTTAATTTTCCTAGACTCATATGCCGCTGCTGAACTGGTACAGGAGCCATGTATCAGATGGCCAATGAAAAACTGGAGGACGGAATTTCAGATCATCCCATAACCCTCTTCTCCAGAGACCTGTGGAAGTGGAAATGGCCTTCATCTGGTCCAAGGCGGACATGGAGGCTTTTGTCTCCTCCACCTGGACACTCCTCAGCAACTTCTCCTTGTGCAACTAATGGTGGAGCAGGAGGATCCCAAGGCACATCTGCACCTCCTGGTGTTGATGGTTCATCCTCCTCAGTGGGTATCTCTGCTCTCCATGTGGCTGGGGGAAAATGTAAGGCACCTAGTGCAGATGCCATGGGTGTATGGGTATGCGAGGAGCGGGGCAGATTGCTAAAATAGGTTTTTGGCTCCCTCTCTGCCTAACCTCAAGAATCAAGGGCTTTCATGGGCACAAACCCACCCAAAAGTGTGGCATTATTCTTTCTTGCTCCTTCACAGTACCTTGCTTGGAGAGCATGTGAGATTGTAGGGGATCCTAGGATTGTCGGATCCACATGGGGATTTCTGTGGAGCTAGTGGGAAAAGGACACCACAACCAGAAAAGCACTTAAGTGGTAGACTGGCTACAGAGACCAGTCTGCTTCTAGTGAGATGTCCAGTCTGTCTCAAAAGAGAGAAAGCCATTATGGGAAGAGAGATGCCCCAGCCCTGGGGCATGACAGAGCTCTTCTCTCCTCTCAGACATAGGGCGAAGCTGTCCTGCTACACAGCTAATCCAGCCCTGGGACATGGCCTGTGGCCTGGAGAAACCTGGGCTACCCAAATCTGCCGCTCTTCCTATTCTGGGATGCTTATGTCCACTACAAATTCAAATAGGAAGGCGAAGTAGAGGTCATGTCAAAAAATGGCATCACTAACGTCCCTTAAAAGACGTATCCAGGTCCTGGCTCGCTTTAAACAAGTCCTCTCAATATATCGCTCTCTCTTCAGCTACTCTGGTGATCTTGAAAGGATTTTCCTAACAGCTGCACATGTCGATTTTCCACAGTTCACGAGAGTTCTTATGTCTGGAAGTCAATATGCCAACCATTAATATATAGCATGCTTTTACTGTGAATTCATGAAGTATCACTGCAGTTAAATTTCCCTGTTAATGACATGATTTATTAATGAAACAAGGTTCATCTTGAAGCTCTTGAAAATGAAAATAGGGTTGATTCTCCTGCACAGTATCATAAAATTCACGTTAGATACAGATTTTGAATGACATTTTAAAATACTGCCATGCCAAGGAACCTAGTGGGGAGAATGCTCTTTTGTGCCCTCATTTGCCCTTTTCCAGACAACTCACACAAAGAAATAAGGGGAAGACAGATAAACAACAAAAAATCCCACCCCAAAACAGAAAAAACCCAAATCCAACACAAGATAAAGCCAAAAACCTCTTGATAAGGAAAATCACAGGAGTCTTCTAACTGTTTTGTTTTGAGTCCTCTCAGTTAGAAGGAAGATAGCGCTGGGATGTAAACACTTTTCCTGTGCAGGTCGAAAGGCTCTCAGAGAAGGCTAAAGAGTAGCACTGCAACATATGCTGCAGAAGCAGTACCTGCCTCATACAGTGTAAAAACATGTTAGTATGGGGCTCAGATGATGGTCTAGTGGTCTTTTTCATTCATTCGCGATAGGTGCCCTCCAAAAAGACCTTGGTATAAATAATAACTAAGCCGATCAAACAAACACAATTCAAGTAACTGCTACCTCAGTGATATCTGTAAATCCAAAGAGTTTGCTTTATGTTAATGGACTCCATATGGCTGCAGAAGTTCTCTGGCTATTTGCTAAGTATGCTGTTGTTTTCATTTGTTGGTTTTTTTTTTTTTTGTTTTGTTTTTTTCTTTAATAAAATGCTCTAAATATTTGCTATTGGAAGAGAGCAACACTATGGGAGGCTCTGAAGTGATATTCATAAGAACTGTGAACACTGACTAATTGATTAACCAAGAGTTCTTGAAGAGAATGATTTGATTAGGGTAATTTATAGAGATTGTATCTTTTGTCATCATTTGTCTTTGAAAACACAGAAGAAAACTGCTTCTAAGTGCATGTAGCCGCTGGCATGAGAGATGGTGTGCACTACATCATCAGTTACAGCAGACTGCTCAATTTTGTACCTTTCCAGCTAGTCAAATATCCAATAACAACACACACACACAGACACGCACACACACGCACGCATACACACAAAAGCGCTCTAGCTCTTTGCACTCGAAACTTTTCCAATATGGGCTTAGAAAAATATTTGGGGTTGTTCACTGCTCTGCTCTCTGTAGCATAAACATTTATTTAAATGGGGCTGTCTTTTCAGTAATGAAGAATGAAGGAAAAACAATGGTCTGATTTTGACAAATTAACTTGTGATTTGGAGAGTCAGTGAAGCAGGGAAGAGACATTCCTAACTATACTAATTAAATGAGCTTGCAACATTTATTTTAATGCAATGGAACCAGCCATATGAAGATGAACATTTTAATTTATTTTGCGGTGACATTATGAAAAATTTCTCTGCTGCAGATTATCTACAAAAACAAATCTCATCAGCATCTAGGTTTGTGCATGAAATTTACATCTCTCACGTAAGTTTGACCTTCCCCAGCGAAAACAAATGGAAAGTGCTAAGTTAAAAAGTTTCTGCACAGGTTGTCTTCCCATTGATGCGGTGGTTTATGTTCAAATTACCTCTGTGAAAAACACATCCATTTTTCATGGTGCAGTGTAGATGAAAAATTCTGAATCCGTTCTAAGGGGAATGCAAATATAGCTCATTAGTTCAAAAACATTTTTCATGAATGACTGCTGAGTATTTTCAGGCAGATGAGAATGTTCAGTTTCAGCCGAGAATGAGCACCACATGTCCTACTAATTGTTTTTTAAACTTGTTCCTTCCCTCTATGGCATTCAGTAAGTCTAGAAAGTGTGAAGATTCCTGGAGAAAAAAAATTATAGGTATCCTCACTTATAGCATATACTGGCTCTTTTCAATACACTGTGCAGTATGAGGAAAAAAAATAGGAGCATTAGCTTTCAGATGGGTAATATCGTTATATTCAGGCACATGACATTTCTCTCCTCGGAGTTTTTTCAGGTTTTAGTAATGAGTAGGAATGTTATTTATGGAGTGCCATCAGCGGAGAGAGCGTTGTCCTAAGGTTCATATCAGTGACAATGTTATGGAGCTGCTGTCAGTAGGAGCTGCAGGAGTTCATTGGGTTTTGGTTTTTTAACTAGGTTGAGTAGCAGTAAGATATTTTCGCTGTTTAAAATTATTCTTAAGAAGGTGCTTTAGCCAGGATTTTCCTCTCTTCTGCAGGCCTCCCAAAGGTTTGCTTTGAGGTGGCCTTAAAAAGCAGGAGATTTGAGCAATAACTCAGGCTTTCAACCTTCCCTCCATGAGCCTGAAAGCTGGAACAATTAAAAACATGGTATGTCATGAATCATTTCGCCCACCCGTGAACTGCACCCACCTCTGGACTGAGCTGTGCAAATCTTCTGCCCGTGCATAGGAAAGCTTGAAATGGGATGAGTGCAGTCCTTCACCCAGCTGAAACTGTGGGGGGATTTTAGACAGGAAAGAGGTTATTACTGAAAGTTCAGTTGGAATTTAACCATAACAATTGTATTAACATCCCTAATCCAATGTTATGGGAGTCTTAATGACAGTCAAGTATGGGAACTTAAGCCAGTCGATGGTAAAAATCCTGTTACCCAAGATCATAACCCTGTTTATTCACCTGAAAAGCAGTTCTGTGCTCCCTAAATGTTTGCGAAATGCTTGCTCATTACCATTTGTTCAAGATGGAAAACCACCAGGCACTGAATAACTAACAACACTGTGCTGTAACCTTGTTAATGTTTTGTTGACGAATGTCATGCTACCATTTTTTTCTTTACTCAGGATGTCAGTCACTGCTTTTCTAGTCAGGTCTTCCAGAACACATTTTTTTTGGTGGCCAATCTTAGAAAGAGTTCTCATGATAATTTCAGGTGTGAAAGCTTTTTTACTAGAAGAGAAATATCCTCCCAGTCATGCGCAGGAAGGTCATCTCCAGCATGTACCACTGTCAGGACTGCCGTAGCACTGTCATAGCGGGGTACTTCACAGCCCCTCCGCACACCAGCAATCTTCTATCTACGTGCTCCATACAGAGCTAAAACTGCCCGGCTTACTGAAACAAGGGAGATATATCCCTGTGCTTCAAAATGACAGATAGGGAAACAATTTTCTGCAGATTTCATGGCATCTGTCCATAAAGCGAAAGAGCCAAGACCTGAAATCCAGCCTCTCTCCAGGCTGCATGGCTACAGGGCCACAACGCAGCCATGATTTTGCTTGCATCAAAGAAAGCTCCCACAAGAAAGTGATTCCTTGTATTTCCTGAGAATATGAGAAATGTCCTGGATAGCATAAACACACAGACTAAGATTCCCTTCAGCTCCTGGAAGGTTAGTGTTAGTCCTGGAGCAGTGGCAAATGTGAGCTCCAGTAAGTGATTCGCAGTGTTGAAGGAAAGTAGAGGTTTTATAAAACCTCTGGTCAGCTTCTCTGTTGAATATACACTGTAGCACTCAATAACTCTGCCTCTAAAAACCATTGGGCAATAATTATACTCAGAAATAATGAAGCTACCACATTATGCATTGGCCCCAGCAGAAGAGCTAGCTGAAGAAACAAACCTACAAGACAGCTAAAGCCACACAAAAAATGCCGGTGTATCATCTGAGAGGACAGAGAAAAGTAGCTTCTTCCAGTGTGATGGAGTTTTTTGACTGAGGATGTTTCACTGATCTTGAAATATGGAAGTATTTTATCATCACTGAGACTTACGCATCTCTCCTAAAACAGTCAAAAGCCAAGCTCCTGCTCACAAAACTGAAATTTCCAACCATGGTTACATTCAGCTAAAAACACCGATGCACTGAGAAGGTCTCATATGACCAAACTCATCCACAGAAGTACTTTTACAAAAGTACGACTCCACCAGCAATGAATCTGTCCCGTGTTTTTCAGTATGCCATTTACAAGCAATAAAGGCTGCTGTCATGCTTCCCACGAGATCCCTGATGAGGGAAAAAGATGATGCATTTATACAAAAGCTAGCATATAGACCTTCAAAAAGAAACTTTTGACAATTTGCTTTTGACTCCAAAGTAATGTACAAAAAGTCATTGCTCTTTCTGAGCTCATATATGTCTTGTGTTTCTCTTGAGGAATCATTTCTCTTCATTCACCTTTTTACTCTGTTTAGGCAACCAGATTAATGTTGTGTGCCTGGACTGGGTGCTTTTCTGGCTTTCATGCCGTGAAGCTAACAGCTCGAATAATGGCAGGAATCCATCCAAATGGGGAGAGGCTTTATTTCTCACCAGTCTTCCTGAGCCCTCTAGAAGCCACATTTCTTCCCCTTTTGTTTGTCCCCTCTTCCCTTTTCCTTCTCTGATTCCAATTACCCTTTAGCTAAGAAGCATCCAATGACATTACTGTCGCCTTCTGCCATATATAAGGAGCAGCCAGTTGCTTTCATCCTGATAAACATTTATATTAGACTGAGGCAAACAAGGAGCAACCCAGTGAGGCTTTCTTGTGAGAGATTAATCTATGTGTGCTTCTTCTGTAGGAGCTGCAGCCCACCGTTCCTGTGGAAGATGCTAAACAGTTCCAAATTGGTAAAGAGTGGGCTTAATGGTTCTCCAGCCGTGCTCCTTGGTGACCGCTGGCAGGAGGCATAGCTAGCAAATGGACACTGTGGTCAGGATGCTAGGCGTTACCATGTGCTCCCAGCTGCCTTGGGAAACCCTCCAGCCCACCCAGGGCCATGCAAAAATTAGAAGAGTCTTGAGCTTCTGCCTGTGGTGACAAATCTCTGAAGACCTCCACCTATAACCCTGGTGTTGCCAGTTTTAGCTTTTTTTTGAACTTAGGTGACCAGGGGCCCTCTTCCGCTGAAGTTAAGCTGGCTGTAAATCCCCGTTCAGTTGGAGATGCCAAACTGGGACAGTGCTGGCGTCACGACTGGCTAATGGAAAGTGGTGTGTCTGATCCTGTTGGATGGCTTAGAGATCCTCTTGGGTCTGGCTGCAACTCCTGCCTTTTCACACTCCGGACACTGACTTGCAGTAATTGCTGAGTGGCTCCAGTATCAGCCTGCAAGTTTTTTTCCACAGGATGCTAGTCTTTGGATAGCAGGAGTGCCATAAATGAAAGCTAACAGACAGATATGAAAATAAGTTTTCTCCCTCTCTCTCTTTGTCTCTCTGTCCTTTAGTGCAGTATCAGTTTGCAGGAGATTAATTTTATGTAAAGTTTTACATTTCAGATTGTGATCAGCATTTTTTTTCCCTTGGTTGGCTCTGAGAAAATATATATTCAAGTTTGAGAATTCATCATGTCTGATTAATGATGTGTATATAGAGCTTCCTGTGTCATCTTCCTTCTTTTGGTCTTTTTTATTCAGTTGTTTGCTGTACTCCAACCCTGCGGATAGATGGTTCTGCAGTGATAAATGTAAAGTTTGCATAAGCCATGTAACAGCAGGACAGCCTATTATCACTGTACATTTTCCATGGCTGTGCAAACCTCTGTAGGCTATTTTATTGCTAATAGATCCACAGAGAAACAGTAGTGATTTTATGACTCTTTTTAAAATGGAAATTCATGTTTGAGAAATACAACTGGGAGGAAACAGATGTAAACCACTTAAGCATTTGCAGAAAATTGAGATGCACACTCTTATTTACAGACCCACATCGCCTCCATCATTTTATTTTCAAAATTAAAATAAGCAATCTGTTTGCCATGGGAAATGAGGAACCATAAACTTGTTGTTTTTCCTTTACAAAGAAATGGCCAGCGTCACTGTCTCTGTGCTTAATGGCATTGGAGAAAAGGGATGACAATTCCCCCCCCCCAGATTTTATTGTTTATAACACATTCCCTTTGTAATCTGTGTAAGAGGTATGCAAGTGGGAAAGATTTTAGCATAACCATGTGTCTGAATTCATGTTATGTTATAAAAGCTAAAATGATTGCCTAACCTATTATAAGGTTTTACCCAAGTATTTAAAGCTATTGGAAAATCGATTTAAAAACTTTAATAGCAAACAATTGCAAAGCATTTACACTCATGTCGGAGTGCTAGTTTGGTCATTCTGCTGCCTACACCAGCAGAAAATATTTCTTTCTTCTTGCACGCTGGTTTAGATTACTGATTTTGAGGGTCAAGCATCCCATTGGAAAATTGTTATAAAATACCCCTATAAGTTCTGTGCAAAATGTGAACTCATGAAATCACCTGTCAAAAAAAGACAGCATTTAACATTTATTAGTTATAATAATACTTTGTGCTGATCTACAGCCCTGCATCCATGGAGATTGGAGCTGTAGACCCTCATATTCCTCTCTTAAGAAAGGGGTGTTACATATACTTTACAAATAGCTAACCAGGGACACAGAGCTTTATGGAGGCTTGGATCTATGTCAGGGCTGAAGGTTGGAAGAGCACCCAGCCAGTCCTCTACTCCTCAGTAGTCACCACCACGCACATATTTTTTCAGCCATGTATTTCTGAATTACTGCTTGTTTTCCAGGAAAGTAAGGGGGCTGCAGTGTTACAGTACTTAAAAAGGACTCACAATATACTGTCACATCTGAAGAAAGCCACTGAGCAGTGTAAAAAACTGTACTTTCAACAACCTCTGATGTGCGGAATGTGAAAAAAAAAATTAAGCATCAACTGGTAAATGAAGAGATAGAAAATCCCCTCCTCTTAGGTACTGTCCTGCTGAATGTTATATGAGAACTGTGTCTCATAGGAAACAATCTTAGCAATGTCCTGTGACAGCCAGGTGTATACCTACAATAACGCTTCCCTACAGCAACAGCTCCATACCCTGGGAGGCAGGAACCGCAAACGCCTCCTGATCACAACTCCCTGCTGAAAGCTGGCCTCAAAGCTCAGATGAAGCCATGTCCTTCTCCTCTGCAGCCACTCTGGTAGTCACCTGGACACCGTTTTCTTAAGAAGACCTCGAAATTGTCATGAAGCAGCTGGGAAGAAGGTGGAGGACATCACTGAGATGACCCACTTGGGCATCCTCCTGTGCCATAAGAAGAAGAAAAGGAAAGGAGAGCTGCTTTTATTAAGGGCAAAGCCACCAGTGTGCCTGGATCTTGTCAGCACAGCTTGCAAGCAGGAGAGGAGCAGGAGCAGCCAGGGAGAGCAGAGCTGGCAGTGTAAAATGCCCAGGGAGCAAGGATGCAAGGTCTCAGAAAGCAGACTGAGGAGAAAGAAAAATCAGGTGTCAGGAAAGAATGGCCCAGGGAAGTGGGGAAGCAAAACAGCTGGGATGGGAGAGCTCCCATAAAGAGCAAAGCCAGACACGAATTCCACTTTTGGGAGGAAAGACTAAGACACATACTGCATTAAAGAGAGCTAACAACACAGACTGCCTTCCCTAATGTTATTCTTCCATGCAAGCGGTTTCCATAGTGATGTCGCTCGATGGCAAGCGAGAGAGGAGATGGCCACAAGGCAATCTCTGCTAGGATGCTGTTCACACCATGAAAAAGCACGAGACCTCGAATCACTTTGAGAAAAAAGCCTGCACTGCAGTTGCTCAGTCCCTGAAGCGTGGCTGGGAGGGGAAGGGTCGAGCAGTCTTGTCCTACCCCTGGGCAGAGAGGGGAGACTTTCCCTCTCCAGCCTGGAAAGCCTGCAGAAAGCAAAACCTCTCGCTGACCCCACTATGGGGCCACCAATGGGCCCGCTGCATCCCAGCCCTTGGGGCGACCGTTCAGAAAATGTGCTTCAGCCCTCCAGTCCATCATGAACATGGCCAGGAATCACACTGGTAAGCTGGAAGAGCCGATGAAATTTCACACAAAAATCGAAGTGAAAGAATTCTTTCTTATACTTTCCTACACTTCACTCAACACTGATTAGTACATTAAAGAGCTTTATTGACCCCTGGCAGTTAAACGGAAAGCTTTCTTGTTGTAGCACTGAAAGAAGGGACAGATTTTCCAACAGCTGTCTAATATCTCTGTCAACATGGAAATGAAATAGATTTAAGGACCTCAGAAAAGCATCCGAACATTTAGTGCCCAGTAATAATGAATTCCAATTTCCACTTGCAGAAACTGGAATTACTCTCAGTCTGTTCTACCAGCTTTCTAAATAAACATCTGGCACAATTTTATTTTTAGAAAAAAAATCATACTAGGCTACTAGCTGACCGTCTCTTTATTAACCCAGCTACAGAGGCAGAGTGTTCGAAAAATGCTAGTGTGAACCCTTGTGTCATGTTCAGGCCTGCAGGGAAAAAAAGGGTAACAATAAACAGTCAAATAACAGAATAAATGAGAGTTGGTTTCACTGGGATTTGTGAGAGACACCGAAACCCTTCAGATCTGTGTACAGCAGTGCTCAGATCAATGGACAAAGTAAAAAACATCACAGTGTTTCCATCCTCCAGCTGCACACAGCACTCCTTGTTCTTAGATCAAGGCACTGTGATAAAGAAAGATCAAGCAAACGTAGCCCGAGGACCTGTGAACAGATGTCTGCTCCTTTCCTTGGTCCAGCCCAGCCTGCTGCAGTTCATATCTTAAAACCAACAACAAGATTAAGCAATTATTCCCTATATGCTTGTTATTGTCATTCAATAAAACAGCATCTAAAATAATAGCTTTTCTCCTGCCACCCAAGGTTGAGTACTGCAGAAAAATGTGTTGAAACTGATTAGGTTAGAGAGATAGGTCTGCATAAATAATTGCTGAAAGTCAACTAAGTCAAAATAATAATAGCAGAGAAAATTAACTTTCAGATAGAAAAGCTACCTGCCTCTGCTCTCATTTGTATACCGAAGCCTAATTCAGCAAATGAAGAATACAATTCTTGGGACAAAACAGGTAACCCATGGATTCATGGTGATAGTCGTCACAAAAAGCAGGTCTACCCTGAGATCAATTGGCCTCGAGAAGATTTAAATTCATTATTATTTTTATTTTTATTATCATTTTTATCATGGAACCATGTTAAGATTTATACAACTTTTCTTCGTTGTTTTGCCCTGTATGTCAGCAAGGGAGCCTAGATTTACAGATAATTAGGTAGAATACTTGAAGCAATTCAAGATTTCCTTTCATACAGTTGAAAGGTGCATTTCTTTTCCTGAATTTCTTTGGTTTTGGCTCCTATCTGTCATCAGTTACTTTCTTCAAAACTGGCACACTGTACAGAGTAGATTTCTTCTTCAATTAATATCGCTGTAGTCATTAAAGATCATCACTTCTCCGTGCAGTCAACAACAATTTGAACGTGGAAGCCTTCATGACAATCCTCCCTCTCACAGGTGAGGAAATGTCTTGGGTCAGTATCTCATCCCTTCAAGGTCTCTCTTCTTAGTCTTGAAATAATATTTATAGCCCCATTTGTCTTGTCAGTACCATTCCCTCTTCACAAGAAGGAGCCAGTTCAGAGTAATCATTACCACCATGTTTTATGCAGGAGTCTACATCTAATAGCAAATAATCCTCTCGGGCCAAGTTGACGAGAGCAGTGTCATGTCTGCTGAGCACTTCTGCTGTCTCTGCCTAGCTCATTCGGCATGGCCTATTGGTCTCCTTTTCTATTTTTACTTCAATTTTTGTATTACTATCCCAGAAATGGATATGTTTCAAGTAATCTGACAGGTTCTTTCTCTTTCTTGACTATTTTATTATTTTCAGTGAAATGCATTTTGTGTGGCTTCTTTTGCTCATCATCATAAACACCAAAGAAGTACATTTTTCCTGGCAAGTGAAGGAAGTCTGACAATTCTGTATTCAGGACTGAATGTAAGTTAAATAACATTGTGCTGATCCACTGTGAAAACAAGCAAAGCATGCAAAACCTCCCCCAAAATGTGACATCTCACAGTTACAAAGTGGCTTTCCTACCATTAGGTTGCAGTTGAAGGTATAGTGCATCAGTTTTAACTCTAGTAAAGGTCTTTTCTTATACTTCCAGATAAGCAAACGTATGACTCCTTATCTACAAGTAGCAAAAGGGTTTGGCGAAATCTATGATCTTTGTCCCTCAGTGTTGGTGGAAACTGTTGCCTAACACAACAAAGAGATAAAGTCAACTTGAGGTAGATCTTGAGGTTAATGAAGTCCTTTACCTGCCATCATACACCCCATTGCAGACTCTCCCTAGTTTATCACAATCATCATGTTTTTCTTAAAGTCTTGTAGTCATCTTTAGCTTGAAGCTCCCGCCCCTCCAAGATTTAAGTCCTTATAGTTTCAAAGGAAAGTGTGAAAATGTGACAAAGGCAACCAAAACCCAAAAGGCAGATAAAAGAACTGAGAATGTGTATGTATGCTGTAAATCTCGGGAATATTAAGGAATCTCACAATTATTAAAACTGCATAAAAGGAAATTCTTACGAGTTTAGAAACCTCAGTCATCAATTTTGGAATGCCTGGAGTTGGCAATACTGTGTGGTTTCTTACAGAGATTCACCAAGCACTGCACACCACAAGGCTTCCTGTATCCTGGAGGTTTAAAATATGCAAAAGCATCCTGTTCCTATTAGATGTCCAATATTCATATCTGAAATCACGTTTTGGCCACAAAAGAGAAATTAATAACCCATAACTCACCATTTTCTGTGGTAATTAAGGAGTTGCACTAAACTGAGCATTGCAAATTTTCCATGTGCCAATTTGCTGCCACTTTTTAGTACACTAGCTGAGGAGTCCAGAAATCAGAGATGCAGCAACTTCAAACACAAATACCTAGAGCTGTGCTGTTCTGAATGAAAATGGACACAGAAATGAACGTTAACATTTTTCTCTACAGACTCCTTCACACGGGCATGTTTGATGCTTTCCTCTACTAAGGCTGAAGCTGGAATTAGGTAATGAATAAACATGTCTCACTGAAACAACTTTTACATTTCAACTAAGTTTACACATTAATTAAGATAAGGTTGGCCTACCCCCCCCCAAAAGGAGCAGAAATTTGAGAGAACCTGGTGGCTGAAGTATAGTATAAAAAAGCTGTATGAACACTTTGTTAAATGCACAGATTTAACCCTGCTGTTTTGCTCCTAATCATTATTAATTGCCTCCAGTGGTGGACATTAATTTCCCTATTGCAGCAACATGCATCTTGAGTTTGGGCATATCCTAATATATCAAGTGGGACAGGTGATATAATTCAGCTGGTCACAGCTGGAAAGAAGACAGCCACCCACATGCAAGCAGTCTGTCAGCCTTAGTTACGCTGCAGACACCACCACAGCCTCCATAACAACATTGTACATTTATCTCTGGGGATAACTTTACAAGAAGTATAGCCGATCAGTTCATCCTATTTAATCTGCTGTTGTCTTAGCAGGAATAAGAATGCTTTAGCCTGGGCTTTAGCTCCGAATTTTGTGGGGAGAAGTACTTGCACATGTGGCTGGACTGTTCCGCAGAAGAGCCTGACCCTCTCCTCGTCATTAAAAAGGGGAGGGAGTGGGGATGGTGCCCCAAAACAGGGCATGCCCCAGTAGCCAAAAGTCCAGTGCCACCATCTGGGCCATGAGAGATTCACATTCACATCCCTGAAGTACCCGATTCAGACCGGAACCTGCTTCCCAAGTATTTTATTTGTAGGTTCACGTAATGACCACTGAGCCGGAGAAGCTCTCCCCGTAAATTAGCTATTTCTTCCATGTGGACAAGGGCAGGAGAAGCAGACACGGCTCCACCTGGGAAGAGGCTGTTGGGGAGAGCCCTCCGTTTGCATGCAAAAGATGCAGCTGCAAATGCCTGCTCAGCCTGCAGTCGTAGTGGGAGGAGGACGTGCCTCGCGCTCTGCTTCGGGGCAGAAGTCTCCACTCCGGACTCGGGAGGCACATACGTTTCCGCAAGAAGTTTCTGGGTTTGATGATGGCACATACCCAGGTGAAGAATGTTTCCTTGGAAAAAAAGCCTTGCCCAAGTGTCCTGATTATATAGTTAATTAAACATGCAAATTACTGCTAGCTCAGAGTTCCTTTCCTGGCATGCCCCATAACTCCACCTCAGCAGCCGTTATGTTGTATGCACTGAATTTAAGCTAGAAGATAAAGGAAGTTTGAGGAAATAAAAAACTACATAAAAGGATTTTGGGATTTGGCCCAGAGGAAGGATGAGGGTTTAAACTAAGCAGGATCAGGTTCCACAGTTGCCTTTCTTAACTGTAATTAACTGTAATTTTTCAGCGTTGCAGTTACATTTATTTGTAGCAACCAGCAAAGGATTAGCCACGGAGCTGTTTAACACTTTGTTTAGTAACTATGCACAAGTTTGGCTGCCTGTCCTAACCATTGTCCAAATGTGCAAAAATCATTTGTCTAGAAAAAAGGAGGAAATTTAGGATGATGAAAATTTCTGGAACAAGATCTTCCATTTCAAAATTTTCAGTGAATTGTGAAAGCACCTTTCCAAAAGGAAATTTCTTTTTAGTATAAAATGACGAATGTATTTTTGGAACCTGAGTCTCACACTCCATTTGATGAGGCTTTAAGGCAGTTCTTACTCAGACCAGCTTGGTGATTCCTGGTAACTACTTTGCTCTTGAGTTCACCACTATAAAAGTGAAGTGCAAGAGTTTAAAAAAGCAACTCAGTTATTTAACAGAACAAGTCCTGTTGTAATAGCCTGACATGAACTTGATGGGTCTTCTTTCTGGTTCTTAGTTCTTTTGCCTTTCAGATTATCCTAATCGTATAGGTGTTATCCTGCAAATTCTTGCTGCGTTTCGCAGATATGCCTTATCATTCAAGGATGGCACCATAGAAGTGTAGTTGTTTAATGAATCAGAACGTTGAGGTGAAACTAGTCCTTAGCGTGTAATAACATTTTACACTGAGCCCAAAAGCATTATATAGTGTGTTTTTAAATGCTCAATGATTAAGCTTGATGCATTTAACCTAGCTGAAAATCATAAGTACTAGAGATATAGGAAAAATACGTTTATGTGGCTTTGAAAGGGTTTAATTCTTCACCGTGTCTGTGAATTATTCCACACCAGGTCTCCCAAACGGTATCTTGATAATTAGATCTCCATTTCTTTAAAGGTGACATTCTGTCCTGACAGCATCTAAATTACGTTGTTTTCTTTTTCTGTTGGGACAACACATTGTCAAAGTAAATCACAGTACGGTACACTCTGCCTCCTGACTTTGATCCCCCCCTTTTCCCACAGAAGAGCCTGGGCTGTGGCTCGGCGGTGAGCCGGCGCTGATCAGCTACTGCAGGCATCTGGGGCTGTGTTTACCTCTTCCTCGTTCCCCAGCTTTGTTGGAAGGAGCTGGCATTCCTCCTGCAGCGGACGGGTCTGGCTCCTCATCTACTTGACCCCTCTCAGCCTTCCTTGGAAAACTCTGTCCGCTTAGCTGTGGACAGCTTTATATTTCATCTGGACTGGCACCTGGTTTGGAGGTCTGGAACACAGTGTTTATGCTCGTCTTGTCTTTTTTGACCACTTCTAAGGCATGCTGTTTTACTACCCAGGAACCAAGTGAAGGGTTTAGTAGGGGAGAGATTTGCTACAAAATCCAACAAGGAAGGAAAACAATTCTGGATATACTGCAGTTGCTGTCATGAACTTACACGAGATGGTGTTTTTTTTATCTAGGCAGCAGGAGTGTTTGGGTTAAGCTGCCAGTGCCACTCCGTCACAAATCTCTCTGCCAACCTGTGAATCAGACGCTCGCGATCAAAACGGGTCAATTAAACTGTTGGGTTGCCTGGTTTGGATGGCTTGGCTGAACAGCCTTGTTTTAGCTAGAACTGTTATTTATGAGTTATCACCGGAAGATTCCAGTGTTATGATCACTGTTATTAACACGAGTTTAAAGGAACAAAGGCTTTGTACTAAAAAGGAAACAGTAAGGGAAAAGCCTTGCACTGTGGTATGTGGGCTGAGTTCCTTACAGCAGTATACATTTCCCTCTTAATTAAAATAGTTAAACTGGGGAACTAGACATTGATGCAATATGTTGTTCCCATTCTGGAAATACATTCACTAAGAGTTAATAAATAATCTATGAATTCTAATCTTTTAAAGTCATTTCAGAGGGATGAAGTCATCTGCTATAATTGTAAATGCAGTACCTCTGCTTTCACTGCATTCAAATGTAAAGGTGAGAAACTGATTAGAGGTGCTGGCTTGCTAGAGATAAATGCCCCAATTTAAATGCCACACCATTTGTTTTTAGCAAACCGAGTTGCTAGAATAATATTTCCTTCTATTGTAAGGCTTTAGCCCTGGATTTCCACCTGCTTATCCCAGGTTTATCTGGGCAAAGGGATTCATTTTCTTCTTACTAAATCTGCAGGGATTGCCTCAATCAATACAGGCTGCCTAGATAGACCAGATTTCCCAACTACAGAGAACTAGTTACCTGGTGCCAGACCTACAAGAGCATCACACTCTCATTTTGACATCTGAGGCAAATCTCGCTGCAGGAGCACATTTGAAGCTGCTTTTGATGAACATAGGGATGTTCATCAAAAGCTTGCTTTGCTTTTAACAGGAGCTGAGCTGACTTGCCTGGAAAATCAAGCTTTCCGTGTCCAATTTCAGTCCAATTTCAGATCCTAAACTGAAAGTACATGGCAGGCTGTAAATCTCCTCAAGTAGTGGGGTGACTAGTCATTGCTGAACTTGGTTTCCCACCTCCAGGCCGCTACTAGACTTGGGGTGGGTCATTTAAAACTGGCTTGCAGGTGACTATGTTGTCCAGCAGTTGCAATCAGGACTGCAGCATAGACACTCTCATCTCTGATACCCGTGTTTCCGTAGCCAGGTTTAATTCTCTTGTCGACAGTCAAATTAGCTGACACGATGCTGTCCGTCAGTGCAGGCAAGGGTAAGCCATGTCAAGCTTCAGATTCACTCAGCTCCCATCAGTTGTTTACTCGTGACAAAATGTCACGGTTTGGAGCGTGAGTCCCCCTCATCTGTAGCGAGTAGTGAGTTTTAATTGAAATCGCGTCATCAAAGGGCTGCAGTCAAGCACTGCTATGTTTCTTGGTGATCACAGGCCCAAAGGGAATGATTTTAATGAAGCAGAGAGCCCAGGAACTTGCCGGCTAAGTCCCACCTAAAGGAAAACTTAAGCACACTTGAAGAAATGCTCAGAGCAAAGATCAAACTTCCCTCGCGCCTCCTGGAGCGTAGCAGAAATGTTACTCACTAGAGATCCATCCCCGGCTAAACCTAGTGCTGCAGAAATGAAAGACAGGCTGCACCGCTTTCCTAGGTCATTCAATACCCCAGCATTTTATGTGAATATCAATGGCAGCATTGTCCAGTGTATACATTATATAGAGACAGTCAAAAATGGTATATCAATGATAGCATCTTTAATAGCCATAAAAATAAAGCGAGGAAGACAGAGGGTGATAAATAAAGAACAGCCTGTATTGATCCATCTGCATCTGGTTTGTTAGATTTCTTATACAGTTCATGGGAACAAAAATCTGTCAGTTCATCCTCCTTCAAAATAAACTGCTTTCCATTAACAGGCAGTGGATGATCTCATGGGTTTTAAAGAAACATGCAAGAGGGATCTGCAAAAAAGGATATGAGGAAGATTATTGATATAACAATAAATTTCGTCAGCCTTGCCTCTTGAAACTAGGACAACTGTACTCAGTAATAATAATAATAATAATAATAATAATAATAATAATAATAATAATAATAATAATAATAATAATAATAATTGTCTGAAGCTCTTCTGTAGCTCTGTAACCTCCCCATGTCACTCACTCTTACAGTAGCTTTAAAAGTGGTGCTTAAGCCCATCTGCTAGGAAAATACCACTTGCAATGCTTTAAGCATGCATTAATCCTGGATCCCATGTGTGGCAGCTTCACAACAGTCCTACTGCATCTGAGGACTGTCACATTCACCCTGGCTGTCATCCTTCCACGCACCAGCACCAGCTTCAAGGTAAAAAATGGTCAATAAAAGTCTGTTAGTGGCATACAGGTATTTTTGGCTGCTGCTCCCTCCTCTGCTCATCTCACACTCTTTGGAAAAGAGTTTAAACCAGTAATTCACCTGGCAGAAGATGAAGAGAAGCCCTGGAGTCCCTCTGCGGTCACCTTGTGGAGAGCCTGGACTGCAGCTATCCTGGCCAGCCTGCCATGGGCACAACTTGCTGTGTATCTCTTCACATCTGGTGAACGATCTATGGAAAACTGATACTTACATAGCAGCCTTGGGGCTGCACCGTAGCTGGCAGGATGGGAGAAAGGCCTGGGAGCGGAGTAGACATGAAAGCTTTATGGTATTTACACGAATGCCGGCAGATTGTGCCAGAGCTACTGCTCCCCCCGGGGGGTCCTTTCACCCTGAGGGAGCACACTCCTTCACCAGCCCTACTGTCCTCCGCCTCGGCTGCCAGGGGCTTCCACGTCGTCAGTGGATGCTCTCTTTAGTTATTGCTCAGCTGGGGTGTGCTGGCACATCCCATGAAACCAATACCTCTTCCTACATTCAAGGCTGCACAGAGAGAGGGAGAATGAAAGCACAAATAAAACTACTTTTTGCCTCCTGATTTTTCACCGTATCCCCTTTTCCAGAAAGAAAGCCTTCCTCTCTTTCAAGGATCAGATATCTCAAAAATTCAGTTCCCCAAGAACTGGAGTAAGTCTTCTGCACTTTGTTGTATGGCTGCATTGGAGAGAAAGAGGCCACAACTGGAGAAAAGGGACTGAGCCACTGCGGAGCTGTTGTTGGTAGTGGGACCTCCCTCCATGACTGCAAAGGCCAGGTGAGTGACTAAAGATGAGGTTGAGCTTACAGCCTACAGTATATGCTGGTTTTGGCAGATTATTATTAATATCAGAGTATGTTCAAAGGCAAGTACATAGGGGATTTTGGAATACGTGTGTACATGTGTTTGGTGGGCTCCATGTGCTCACCAATATGTAAAATATTTTTCCTGTTGAGACCCCAGGTGCTTGAGGCTACATTCCCAGAGCATGTGGTAGGTCTTTCACAGGGCTGCTCTTTCCCTCCACGGAGAGAATGCCTGAGCGTTGAGCACACGCTGTTTACCTTCCAGCCGTGACACATGCTTACATATTTTGGAGGGGAACAGCAACATTTCTAATAAAGACATAGCACTAAGCAAACGGCTCAGAAATACTCCCTGTTTTCAATTAATTCAAACCACTGAACATCCTCATTTCTGCTGGGTTTTGAGCATGATGTGGTTCTGATGCGTCACATTGCGTTAGGATTTCACACATGATCTTTGCCCATCTCAGTTTCTGGCTTCCTGCAATATGAACAAACTGACTTATTTTCTTATCATATTCCCATTTCCTGCCCCTGAGTCACAAGAGGAATAAAGGCCTGTTATGGACAGCAGGATGCAAATACCTTCTAGAAATCCGCTGCTGCCACAGTTCACCAGCTCCTTAAATTCCGGTTACTTCACTTTGTTTTCCCAAAGAAGTGTTATTGAAGCCACTACTAGTTTAAACTCTTTTCCAAAGAGTGTGAGATGAACAGAGGAGGGAGCAGCAGCCAAAAATACCTGTATGCCACTAACAGACTTTTATTGACCATTTTTTACCTTGAAGCTGGTGCTGGTGTGTGGAAGGACGACAGCCAGGGTGCAAATCATGCCATTTCATTTGGAAGGCATCGCTTCATATATACGATGCTCATGCGCTGAAACTTCTGAGCAAGGTCACCTTCTAAGAAAGGTGTGACGGCATCCAAACTGCCTGTTGTCCCAGACCTGTGCTGACTCCTAAACCATGCCATGGGGCTGATTGAGGGAGAGTTCGTTGTCCCAGGTCAGGAACATGCTGACAACCTCATGGAGCAGACAACTGCCTTCCAGCACCTGGGAACGGGTCGAGCTACTGCTATGGAGAGACACATTATCTGGTACAGCTCCCATTGCTCCGTGCCTCCTCAGCTCCCCCGTGTATTTTAGATGCTGCTGTACAGTGTATTTTAATATAGCTCCCAGCACAGCTTCAAGGAGGTAGGCAGAGGAGTGTCGAGCAATATTGTTATAAACAAGCCTTTAACTCAGTATCGTTGTTTGACAGATTTGAGTTCTTGATCCTGTTTGTTTACACATAAGCAGACACACACACACACGTACATACACACTCTTAAATAACCTCTGTATTTTAAAGCTCTGCTAGTCCCTTTGTCCTTGTATCCTTTCCTCTAATGTTTATGACCCGTTTTCAAAGGCATGCGCTGGTATCTGATGATCTGTGTCTTTTCAAGTCTGCATGCAGACATGCAATCTCACTGTCTGGGTAATGCTTCCAATGGACAGCCTTCCAACAGACTCACTTTCCTCTTCCCTCCCTTGCCCCCTTCCCACGGATAAAAATGACTGATGAAGCCCATTACTTATCTATCAGATAATAGATCTACTTTGACACAGATTCCTTATAAAACTCTCTCTTAGCAAAATTTGTTCTGGATGTCGAGGAGACATTGGGCTAAAACATTGCTTTTGTTGGGGGGTTAATTTAGCATTTAAATTCTTTTTCTCTATTGACTTCTTTTGTGGAAAATTGGTCCCCTATGTACAGCAGAATTTAGCTGATCCATATTTTTGTGATAAAGGAAAAAGGCAGTGTTACAGTAAAAATATTCTCCCCGTAATGCTGACAGCATCATGGCTTGTAGACATGATTAAGATGCATACAGCAAAATCCTGACACCCAAACAGGGAAACGATGGTGCCGTGAAAAGGGATTTAGTTACTTTTTGTTAGTTCTAGAGCATTGCCAGTGATTAGGAGAGAGAAGCAAGTGTGCTTTGTAGCTTTGGCCACATGTCAAAGCACTGTGTCCTACTACACTAAGTACAGAACAGTTCAAGCCCTGAAAAAATGCACGTCAACCGCAAGAGACTCGATTCTTTTCTGTGTTCAGGGCCACGCTTCTGCCCTGCCCCAGCGGTGCTTTGAATGCGTTTGCACACTGTATTTTCCAGCTGCATCAAACCCTTGCAAGTGCATCCAAACCCAGAGAAACTCAGATTTGCTGGTTGGTTCACGACGCATTTTTGACGAATGAAAAGATGCTCCCAGATGAAATTCCAGGACTCAAACCCAGGCCAACATTTCTAACACAAGGAATTTCCAAACCCTGCAAGCCACAACAGCTGGAGTTACAGCGGTCGTTGCAGGGCCTGGTTATCACGCAGACAGCTTCACACAGCCCGGTGTGTGAATGACTCCCATCTGCTTTGTTCACCACACCAGAACACAGAGCAGAAAGCTCTGAGGGGGCAGCGGGGGGCTGTACCCCAACATTGCCCCCCCTCACCCTTCCCTCACACCTCCAAAGCACTCCCGCTGCTCTCAGTGCATCGGCGTCCGTGCAGGGAGAGCCTGGCTGGGTGACGGGTGCACACGTGCTGCTTCCAGCAGGAACGTGTGCCTGCAGCTCTGCTGGGTGCCTAGCTCTTCCAGAGCCTTGTAGGGGCATTTATTTTACATTCCTTTTTCCTACAGGCTGATGTGCCTTCTCCCCGGGGGCTGCAAGGAGTAGCAAGGAAGAGAATGACAGCGGCTGTTTGGTATACATCCTTGTGGGGGATGTATAGGTTACCACAGTTTCCAATTTGGCACGGCTCCCAGAAATAGCTCTTGCAGAAATATATATTCCTGAAATGACCTAAAAATAACCCAGTGGCAACCCAAAGTGTATAGAAAGTTAGAAGATAGAGATACAGAAGGTATAAAACATGCTGCCCTGCCTGCATCTGTGTCCCGGGGAGCACCTTTATGGTGGTGGGAGCACCTTTATGGTGGTGTTATTCCAGCCCCAGGCTTCATGTCATGCCTCACCCACCCACCATGACACTCTGCTCCTGGTTTGAAGGACTTGGCTTGAAAGCAGCAGAAAGATTGCTACTGCCTGGGCTGGATCGAGAGGCACCCATGCCTTTGGAGAACATTTTACTTGGGTGTATGAAATGAGCTCCTTATGAGATACAAGGTCTCCTGGGAACAGGGAGGTTGAACTGAGGGGGGTAGCATGGTTTGCCCCAAACCAGCAGGACCTCTTCCAATGCCTCAAGCAGAGGTCGAGTGTGTTGGCAGCACCATGTGGAGCAGAAACCAGGGCTCCCCGCTCCCCGTCCAAGGACCATGGTTCTTTACAGATGTTATAAAGCACTCATAGCGAAAAAACCCAGCTCCTCTCATATGCCATTAGTTTTAATATTACCTGCTATACAGAAATAGAGTTAAATTATCTTCAGCAGGTTTATCTCAATTTTTAACAGCAGTGTCTGAGAGTCAGCAGAGTCCTTCACAAATCCCATATCCAAAATGAATATATGAATATATTGAGAAATTAACATGAAATGGACAATATGGCAAACTTATTTCACATCTCCAGACAAAGACAAATGAAAATCAAGAATCTCTGCAGCATCCTGAAAAAAAAAAGCACCTTATTGAATAAATTACACTTGAAAAGGCAGCAGTGTTTTTTTAATGGTCAAAGATTGATTCTCAGGATGAGAAGCTTGAACCAGCAAACAAAGTACCTGCTTCTGTCTGCCCCATCCTGAGAGCTCTTCACAGCAGAGCTGAGCAAATAATTCGCAGTAGATAATATACCCACAAAAAAGCTTTCTTTTTTCACTTACTGAATGTCAGTACCTTGATTGTGGCTTCCTCTAATTTATTTGTAATTCAAATTTACTTGTCCAATTTATTATCTTTTTTCTTTCCTAACAGGTCAGATAGATAGACTGTGAAGGGTCTGCTACAAGTATTTCAACCTGCCTGTTCAAAAGAGGCCTGAGTTCATCATGAGTGGTATCACACAGGATTGGTTTTTTCCTCCATCTGCAGGAATGCAAATTTTGTGATCAGGGGAAGAGCTTTGGGTTGATAATATAAATTTTATCCTGCTGGAGGGGTTTTCCTCAAAGCTTCAGCCCTGGAAAAGTGGTTGTACCGCAAGCTCTGCTGTCAATGTGCAGAGCTGAAATTAAATCTTCTTTTTATTACATTCACTTGAAATAACGGCACCTGCATCCCCAGGCCGGGTTGCCAACGGCACAGTCAAAACCTCATTCAGTTGCCTGTGTGCCTGGGCTCTAGAAAAATTTCCTGAGGAACTGGGACCCCTGCTGTGTTAAGCTGTGTTAAATGTACTAATTGCAGAGCACAGAATGAAGAGAAATGGTCACAGCAGTGGTGGATGAAGAATTTTTGTCCCTCATTAGGCAAGTTTAAGCTCGAGGCTCTGGTAGAGCTTTGTCATCTCAGCCCAGCACTTCTGCTATATGGCAGTATTCGAGCGTGCAAACTTCAAATGGGCTTTCCATGGGCGTTCATGCAAGCCAGGCTCCATCGCTCTAATGTCTGCAGAAAGAAAACAGAAAAGAGCTGGGAAGTCTGGGCAGAGGGAATCCATTTTCAAACTGCCAGCAACACTAGTCCACTTAATGTAATCCCTGTCTTGGCCCCTGGATGTGAGAGATGATTAGAAAACACAAACCCAGAAACAAGTCAGCATCAGCTAGCCAGGTCTTGGGTAGGATGCTAGCTCTTAATGGGTGTTTGCTACTATTCACACTGCTGCTTACCCTTCTTCCTTCAAGTTACATAGTCAGATATAATCAGTGAACATGTTCATGCAAATTTGAGCGGAAGCTGGGCTTTAGAGTTAAAGTGAGGCTTTAACTAGTGAGCTACGTAACCTCTTTGAGAAATGACCGCCTCAGACAGCATTTCTGTAATTGTTTTACTGTAAAAGCCAATAAAAATTAGGCAAAACTTGGGAAGCTTGGTTATAATTTTCATTCATCTTCCCCCCCTTCATTCACTTGTTTGCTTGTGCGGGTATATGAGGGGTGAGGTATACGTGTATGGTTTGGTTTTGTGTTTGTAATCCCAGTGGTTTCACAGCCATTTTCCCATGCTTGTGGGCTCTGCCTCATGGGTTGATGAAAACCCTTCTGGAGGGTCGAAGGCATCCAGGTGTGAATAGGCAGAGGTAAAAGCCACACACGGCCAAAGAATCAGCTCCAGTTTTGTCCGAAATCCCAAATGAAGGGCTCATTTCTGTTGGGCTGACAACAGTACTCCCGGCTCCAGCAGCAATTGCCTCTGAAACCCATAGGAATATTTTCCTCTCGTTTTGGTCTTCATTTTCATGGGCCCTTGCACTTCTCAGCCCTGCTCTTAGGTGAGAAAAAAGCACCAAAGTAATGCAAGAGGGCTGCACAGAGGAAAGCAGGGTGGAGTCCCCGCAGAAGCCCCATCTCACGACACCCCAAACCTGCCTGGTGCAACGGTCTCGCCGAGCGAGCATCCCCCCCACGCCACAGTCCTGCCAGCCTCTGGGGCAGCACAGCCTCAACTGCATCGCATCAAGGGCAAGAACATGAAATATTCGCATGCCCACGCACCAGACCCAGCAGGCCATGGGGTCCCACTCCTCCATGAGCCATTTCTTCCCCACGTAGAGCGGGGCTGGCTGCCTCCAGCCAGCTGACTGGCAGCCGAGAGGCTTTTAGTGAGCATCTCTCCCCCTTGGCAGCACTGGCTGAAGGAGACCTCAGCTGGGAGGGAGAGCTGCGGTATTGGGCTTAATTACCCTGAATTATTCTTTGCGCTTCTAAAAAGACATAGCTACTATTTAGAAAAGCTCATAAACCAACAGTGCATCCAGCATATAAAAGGCAGAGGGGAAAAAAAAAAAAAGCACAGCATGAACCTATATTTTAAAATAAATTTCATTTATCCCAATTGCCCATTTTCTGAACCACTAATAGAACAAACCTTTGTGGTAAAAGCTGAGGAGGGACACGAAGAAACCAAGGCCCTGTGGATAATTCAGGAGTGATATGCCATGCACGATAAACGGTACTGAAAAATGCATGAGAGCCGCTTTGTTAAAAAAATGGACTGTGGAAATGCTGGCTTCCTTGGAAGAATCAAGAGTAGTAAATAGAAAGAAGCAAGACTGCAAAGAGCCTGAAACTGAGAGCAGAAAGCTCTCAAAAACCTGTCTGGGTTGGAAAAGAGGAGGCACTGGAAGTTTTCAGAGAGGAGCAAACGAGCTACGAGGACATACTTGAAGAGGACCCCACGTTTTGCACATGGCTGAGGTCAGAGCACAGAAGGAGGCTGTAGCCACCAACACAAGTGAAGATTTTTGCTCTGGGGGAGAAAGAAAAAAAAGTCAGGCCTAGAAAAGCCGTAGCAGGAAGGATTGCCACGGCCAGCTCCTCTTCCTTGTGATGCCTGTCACTGAGCCGCCGCAAAGGGGAATGGCAGCTAGAACTCAGCGCGGCAGCTGCTGGGAATGAAGACGTACTGCCAAAACACAGCCTGCCCAAGATGAGTGTGGCATCAGTTTTGTGTGACTGTCATACTCGGACTGGTGTCCAGGAGCCAGAGGTTATTAGAACAATGACATGGCAGCGGATTGAATTTTCTCAATGGCAAAGGAGAGCGGGAGAGACTGGGGATGAGTGTGCTCAGTGTCAGCTCGAGTGAGCAGCGGTGCTCCCCAGTATAATAAATGCCAGCCTTCGTCCCACTCCATGTTTTATTTTTTAACCACAAAAAATACATCACTCGCAACACACAGGGCGACCAAATAGATGCAGCGGCTACACCTGAAACCCAAAGAATACAGGAATTCAGCCAGGAAAAAAGAAGATATCATTTGCAGCTACGTCTATAAAGCAAGATTGAGGATGTCATTAGGCATCGGGCACTGCCCGTCTGGTGAAGTGTTTCCTGAGCCTGTAGGTAGGCTCCGAGGAAAGTGGACTGGGTAATTGCCTTTCCTGGGGCATCAAACACAGGGATGGGGATGGGGCAGAGATAGTAATGAAAATTTAGTGCTGCACTGCCTGCTCGGTTATTTAGCGGGGGGGTGTGTGTGTGTGTTGTGTATGTGAGTGTGTCTCTATGCACACCTTTAATTAGCCTAGAAATCAAATGACTGCATCAGAGTGTGTCTCTCATGATTTTCAAAGGACCCCTCTGTTGTGCGTTTTACTGGCAGATTTATAAAGGAGCTGGGAAGAAGTGGGGGTGTGCCCAGCACTGATGGCCTTTCCCAGGCTTGGGAGGCAAAACATCCCCAAGCGGGAGGAGGAAGGAGCCCGGGAGAGCCCCCGGCGTGTCTCTCTGCCCTCCTCCTGGCAGCCACCAGCACAAGAAATGCAATTAGGGCCCGGGTCAGCCCAGCTGATGCCCAGCTGTCAGACCCTGATGGAAATCCTCGAGGCGGGGGGCGAGGGTCTCAGCTGGGTAGAAATGGTGCATTAAAACCACCCTTGCTCATGCAGGCTCCAGAGTCGCACCGACCGCTCCAGGACTAAGCTGGGGAGAAGCAGGGACTTTGCACCAAAATAAATGTAGCACCCTTTGTCATGCCCATATGGCAAAGGAAGGTGCTCATTCAAATCCATGAGATTGGTGTTTTTCTTGTGGCAAGGGCCAGAGTGCCTGGCTTGGGAAAACAGGAAGAAATACAGCCAGAATTTCGCAGTCCTGGCCAAATGCTGTCACCTCCACCCATCGCTTTCTCGTCCCGAAGGATCCTCTATGCACTGGCAGTCGCAATGGTGTTACCACGTTTCTAAAATGTTTTTGGTATAATCGGACCTGGTCAGTGTATGATAAAGCCAAAACACAAGCTGACAAGCACAGGACTGACCCTTACGTGTTGGTCATATCTTCCTTCCCCACAGAGATGTGACTAGGAAGAAGGAAAAGTCTCTATAAAGCCCCTGAAACTGGCTAAAGTTAGAACTGACTGAAAAGGGGAATGTTTTGGGGAAAATAACACTGGTAATTTTTTATTTCAGCGGAATTCAGGAGGAGAACCAATTTCTTCCCCTTGTATTTCTTTGAATTACGGAAAGGAAATTCCACACAAAATTGTTTTATTTTCTTCAAAGCTGTTGGTAACTTATGTGTTGATGACTTACGTGTTTCATGTTACAATGTCAGAAGGAAAGGTTGCGTCTTTAATTTTTTTTTTTTTTTTTTTCCATAAAAATGAATGAATTCTTTGTTCCTTTCATTTTGACATGCTCTGCAGAGAGTGTATGCTCAGCAAGTCTAAAAACTTTCGGGACAACCTGTCACAGCCTCTAGGAATAGACTAAATAAGTGTTAACCAAAGCATGAAATATGAAACACAACAACACAAGACAGAATGAAGTGAAACTCTGCTCTGATTTCAAATCATGCATAAACAGATTTCCTTACAATAAGCACAATGCCTGATTTTTTTCTGTTTCCCTTGTGTTTCACTTGTGTTATCTTTTTCAGGGGGAGGGGAAAAAGTGGCATCTCAAAATATTCAACCTGCTCCAAATGAAATTATTTCTGTTATTCTAAGCCAGACCCCATTAAAAATGAACAGAGAAAACTGTTTAGAAAATTGGTACCCATTTGACGTGTACTTTCCACTGCTTTTTCTACCAAAAACCTCCAGTCAGGGGTACTAATAACCCTCCATGGCCAGGTTTAAAGATGAAGGAACTAAAAGTCAGTGGTTGAGTTCAGGACCAGTTTCCGATAAATATTACCCATCCCTTAAAGAAAAACCCAGTAAAGTATAAAATCTTATAGTGCATTTTTTAAAAGGAGATATCCCTTAGCAGCAATATCCCTTACTGATGCCTTTCATGGACATTTGCAAATTGTCCATCTTTTCCAAATTAATTCATGCGGGGATCATTCGATTCATTCAACAAGGATATTTTTGAGAAATAAAAGAGCCTTGGTGAGTGGCTAGTAAATGAGGTTCTTGCAGCTGCTGCATTACAGGTTTCAGTAAATCTCACACCTCAGAATATATTTCAGTCCCTGTTAGATCCTGCCCACTAGCAGTTGTGGTGTTGCACTGACGTCTCGCTGGAGAAATGTCGGCAGAAAGCGTACGATGCTGTTTTTGTAGCAAGTGCAGTTACTTCTGTAGCCTGTGCATTACTTTCAGGTTTTAAGTCAGCCTTACTCAAGAGATCAGCGCAGCTGTCTCCTGAGGGGTTTCCTTCCATTCCCCTGAAACAGTCGGTGTTGCCAACAGCCGGGACTGGAGACAGGGCTCAGTGGACCCTTAGCCAGCTCCAAGGTGTCAATTCACGGTTTCCTTTATTTTTGGAGTGCACATTAATATCGCCTCAATGCAGATACCCAGTGCTTTTCACCATGCTTTACGGGGCTCTGCAGTCCTTTGCTGGTGAACCAGCTGTCAGTGCACACAGGGTATGGCTGAGATTTGGAAATTCAGTTCATGCTTGTGTGAATTCAAGCAGCTTCCAGTGCTATGGAAAGCAGCGACACCTTCCACCCTCCTTCCTGCCTTCCCTGTAAAAACACGCCAAAAATCCCATCGCTTTTGGTGATAGACCTCACTGCAACATAGCTGTGCCTGAAAAAAAAAATATCACAGATGCACACTCTGCCTTGCAGCTTCAGCTGGGAGAAATGAGAGTCGCAAGCTCTGGAAATAAATCTGCCTCTTGCTCAGCACCAGATAACCGACAAGTGTTCGTCCATCTGCCGTAAGCAGTCAAACTGTGAGTTCGCTGATGTGATATTATGGTAGCGTAATTGACTGAGGCTTTTTGGACCGTGCTGCATACCCACGTGCTGGCTCTCCCGCAGCAGCGTTCAGGGGGCAAGGGCCGAAGGGCAGAGGCGCTCCTTGAGACTGGGCTGATGGAGCTGGGCGGCAGTGGTGTGAACGGATGGCTGGAGCGGAGGCACTGCCCAACTGTGTTAGCGCTTTCTGCCAGCAGCAACGACTGAGAAAGCTCTCTGCAGCTGTCCTCAAATCCCTGTGCCGCATAGTCAAAACCCTTTCTGCTTCACAGCTTGTCTGTAGTTACTTGTATCAGTTACCAGCCCCGGCACTGAATTTCTGCCTTAGCACTTGGGTATCAATCCCTTTTGTCATCACTTTTCCTGCTGGTGTCCTTAAATGGACATGAGATGCGGGTGATGGTAACACATTCCCTGCAGCAGCCGGGTGGTGTGACCCACATGCTGGCAGGGCCTATGGCCGTGGTGGCAAATGTCCCCTCTGTCGGCTCAGCTGGTCATGATGCCCACAGACAAAGTTGCTTCACTTCCTGAGTCTTCCTGAAAACTTTGCTGCCGGCGGAGGGGCCGAGCAGGGGGAACGCTCTTGTGCTCCATGCTGGCATCACTCAGCATCACCACCACTGTGTTTACCAGACTGGGGCAGCCCGGGCAAAGCCCGGCTGAGGGTCCCAGGGCCAGCTTGCTAGCTCAGGGGTGAAGTAGCATGATGCTTGGGAGGAGATGAAGACGCTGCTGCATCCATCGCAAACAGAGACACCAAAGAAAGTGTAAGGAAGATTACACAGAAGTTGTAGCTCATTAAAGGAAAACATGCTGAGATATTTTTATGTTGCTGTTACTTATAAAAGAGCCAGTTAAAACAGCTTATTATGGTAATTAAAGCAATGTAAAGAGAGACCTAGCAAAGATTACAGCACTTTAGTACACCATGGCTTAAGTGAAACATATTTAGGACTCAAACAAGGCATCTCCCACGTGCCTGGGCAGGGGATAAAAAGAGCAGAAGATCCCTGCATGAGCTGCTCAGGTGGCTGCAACATCCCCAGCTTGGCAGAAAAGCTGTCTGTGGCTGCTCATCGCGAGGCGGAGGATTGGCCAGAGGAGGCTGGGGTGTGGGGCTGGCGCTGCATGGTGGCCAGTGCTTGGTGGGCCATGGGGGAGCCAGGGTGGCAGGTGAGAAGGGGCAGAGATGGGCTGTGGGGGACACGGGGCCCAGGCGGGTGATCTTATGGTGGGCAGGCGGTTTAAAGATCTCTCCATCACCACCTCCATCGCTCTGTCTGGTGCAGGGATCATGAATCAAGAAGGAGACCGTGAAGACCCACCTCTGCCACGTGACCTGGCGCCTCTGATAAATCCCCCACTTGCTTACACCTCCAGCTTCCAGCAACCGGGAGGAACTGGACCGTAGAATTTAATGGCCCTGGTGGGATTTGTCCTGCCTTAATTTATCCAATCCCTTTCTGATACAGAATTTATGTTTTCACCCCTGGAGGTGGTGTCATCTCAGACTCTGTACTCCTCTGCACCCAGATTTATGCAGCTTCTAGTTAAAACCTCTCTTTTAACCCTTTACACTATAAGTGCCAACTTCTTGGTCCTATTTTGATTTTGATAGAGCCCATCTTTCCCTGGTAGGCTGCCCCAAGAATTTCCCAAATTTTTAAAAAATATCCGAACTCCTCTCTCCTGTATGTCTCTCAGCTCCTCACAGGTATCTGCATTTCTGCACAGCCCTGCGCAGGGAGCGTCTCACAGAACATCACCGTGAAGTCTGCAGCCATTTTATTTACTGGCACCCACCTATCTTCCCTAGCACTCTCAAATCAGTTTCTAGATGCTTCATGAGGTCTACCACCTTCACCACCATCATGTGTATGATGGTGAAGCCCTCACAGCTATCACAAACCTGGTTTGGCCACCCTGGGCTCAGGTGACAGCTCGTTTCTGGGGTATATGAACTGACTGCAGTGTGTATAACTTGTATTCCACTTCCAAGGTCATGGGGATTTTGTCAGTGATGCTCAGTGCAGTACTCTCAAACCCACTCCTCAGCTGGATTTTTACCTAAATGTTGCTTTGCTAACAGCTGCTTTGCCTTTCTTTGAGTTATTTCTTCATTCACAGTTTTCTGAGGAGCCAGGGCTGGAGAAGCCTGAGGCCATCTCCTCTCCCACAGCTAAACTACTGCTGCAGCCAAATTCTCCTCACTTGGATTGGCTCCCACAGTCCCAGGGGCACCCAGTTCAGCATAAACTGTAAATGAGTTGCTGCAGATCATGTTTTCTCATGAAGGAATAACATGCAGATTTGGATTCACACAACCTGATTCCAGTCTCCTAAAAGGAAGCACGGCATCAAACAAAGCATTACTCAGGTTAGGTTGTCAGCTTACAATGATTTAAGGTATGTGAGAAGCCAGGCCAGCCAACAGCATCCATTTCACCCCTTAGCAAACATCCAGATGGTGCTTGCCATGCTGAAAGTGAAGCGTCCTTTCTAACCTCAGAGATGTCGCGTGGAGCTCTCCCCCAGTTGCACTGGCTGTAAAGGTGGCACTGAGGAAACTTGGAAAAGGACAGGAATGCATTTTCCTTTTTTAATTCAATTTAGCGAATTTAGAAAGGGCACTTGGTGACATTTTTAGGAGTGTTGACACTGGGGTGACAATGATTTTGCAAACAAATGCATGCGAGAGTGTGATGATCTGCGTTCCCGTGTTCAGCAAGGGCATCAACCAGCTGCACAGAGCTGCTCTCTTCAGGTCCTCACTCTTGTTAAAAATAGGGGACTGTGTAGTTTCCAAATGTAAAACAAATAGCTAAACCACACTTTAACTTACTTAAGAATCTCTGCTGAGCACGTCCTTATTCCCATTTAGCAGAATCTACCGCTTACCAGCCTGAAAAGCCACCGTGAACGTGCTCCAGACCGGCCCCTCATTGGCCTCTGGTGGCTTTCCTACCTGCAATAACATGTACAGGTAATATCGCTGCATAGAAACATGGACATTTGTGAGATCTGGTGCAAAAGTAGATGAATGTAGTGTTCCCTCCAGGTGACTGAAATGACTGCTCCTGGGGGAGCCTGTAGAAAACCCTTGCAGCAGCCAGGCCCCTGCGGGAATGCCAGCCCCTGGCAGCTAGCACCCAATGCGGACATGATTTCCATCTGTGCCGCGTGTGTCTATGCTTTTGGATAGAGGAGCCCCTGCGCCGAGGCCGCTGACACTTGATCTGCGTTATCGCAGACATGTGGCGATCAGCTGAGCGCCTTTATTGCGAACGAGTCTGACTTACACCAGCGAGACGGAGAGCCGAAGCCAGCTTAGGTTTCTGCTTCTGCAGCTGCAAGCAGATGCAACAACCCTCCGCAACCAAGCCTGGTTCTGAAAACTGCTCTCTTTTACAGAGGCAATTAAACCCCTCATGTGCAGCCTTGACATTAAAACATATTTAAATTTAAAAGCAATGTTTAGTAATAAAGTTGGGTTTTTTTTTTTACCAGTTTATTTGGGTGTATTTGGATGCCAGAGTTGAGCAGAGACCTCAGGGCTGGCTGATTCATGTCTGTTTCATTTTTCCATTCAATCCATTTTCTCTGAAAAGGAGACATAAGCAGTGAAGCCAATATAGTTTTATTGGATCCAATGCACTGCCACTAAAACAAATATATGTACACTCAGGCCACTACCCTTTTATTAAAACAAATAGAATTTAATTCAAACCAGCATTCAATAGCTACAGTTTGTTTTTTGGTGTTCTGTTTTTTTTTTAAAGAGATGAAATTAAATCCTACCAATACTTTTGTTCAATATGTTTTCATAATCAGATTCATTTGACCTAGACAATATATATTTATCATAGGTAACACATTTTTATTAGAAAGAAATTTACAGAAACCAGGTTTCTTTTGAGCGTGCAGACAGAAACTCTAACCCACTGTAAGATTAGACCAGGAGAGCAAGTAGGAGAGTCTTGATTGTTATTTTTTATGCTGGTAAAAGGCACTTCTACTTAGGATTTTTTTTAAACTACAACACTTGGCGTGACGAATGTCTTCACAGAAAAGAGGCTTTTAGAAGTCCGTATCTTTCTAGAGAAAAACCTACTTTGTACAGACCAGCAGTGGAAATAAATACAGTTCTCAATACAAACAAATGCAGTCATCAAAGGATTACAATAAATTCAAACAAGAGCAAGGGAAGGAGGGCTTGTACCTGAATCGAGGTGAAGCTGCAGGAGACAGTATTTAGAAGAACCAGCCTGTGGTACCAGAAATCTAAACAAGAAACAGAAAAAAGCTCAATACAAAAATGAAACTGAGCCATCATTTACAATAGTGATAGTCACTTAATTACGTTTCCACACCTGTGTTTGTAGATGAGATTGTTACGGATGCCAAGGGGAAGTATATTTCCTTTTTTCACTAAGTGCTTCTGCAAATCGAGCCTAGGTCTCCATGTGTGTCTAATAAGAAACACAGTTTTACAAAAACCTTATTTTGCACTTCCAAAACCTTTTCAGCTCTTTATTCATTGGGATCCGCCCTTTGATCTGGAGAGGTTATTGTCTTCCCTAGTCTCCTCTCTCTCTTTCCGCTTCAGTTTCTCAGAGAACAATGCAGAACTTTAGGAAAAGTGTGTGTGAAACCATTCACCTTTTTTCTTGATGACGTTTTACAAAAGTGGGACTGGTCCTGCTGTGCAAGCCAAGCTGTTTTCTCCACCAGGAAGAACACTCTGGGGAGGCTGTTGAGATGTGCCCGAGTGACGGTGGAGCACACATTTCAGTCCAAGTCAGGAGAACATGTGCACTTAACTCCCATGGGTTCATTTGAGTTTCTTTCCTCTGTTGTTAGTAAAGTTTGGGAAGAAAAAAGAAAATTATTTCATAATCTTGTGTGAAAATTAGCTGTAGCAGATAGTAATGGCCTCCTCTGAGCTCATAGCGGTAACAGAAATGAGGATGCCAGCACTGCGACCATCAGAGTGGTGCCTTGGCTGCATTCAGACCTGCCACCGTTGGAAACAGGCACATCCACAACCACTGAAGCATAATTTTGGTTCCTGCTTGAACCCTCCCAAGGCTGACAAAAGTTGTTGGGTTTATGAATGTCTCAATGGGGTTGGTGTCAGACGAAAGTGCATATAAATACACAGTGGCACAGGGAGGCTGAGTGAGGGGGGCGTCCCCTGTTTTTTCCCCTGCATCCTAAAAGGCACTGTGTCATGTTGACCTTCCCTCCTGAATCAAGGGCTCTCTCTGGAGTGTCAGTCAGGAAAGCATCATTAGATAGCAGTGGTGGGGGAGCACTATCCCCTCCATATGGGCTGAACAGCTGCCTTTGCAGATTTTCCAGCCGGGGGAGCAAAGGAGTAAGTTCAAGACCCATATCCAGACATCCTCCACTACATTGTGCTGAGTGGCAGCGTGGTGCAGGTGACAAAATGCTTCCACTATTTCCAATCCACTTTGTCAGAGACCGGCTACAGCTCCTTTGCCTCATTCCCAGTGACGACATTTCCAGTCAACAGCTCAGCAGCTGTGTCTGCCCGTCAGGCTTCTCCTCCCTGCCAGCCTGGTGCAGAGAGAGGAAAAAAACCCGACTCTACTCCGAACAATTTTAATTAATACTGACATTTATCAAGCTGCAGAGGAAGCAACTGCTGCTCGTTGCTTGGGTTTACGTGAAAATAGTAGAAATAAATGGAACTGTCATAAAGTTGTAGACCATCCCGACTTCATTACAGCTAATGCCTGCGAGAAATTAATTGTGAGCAGCAAGAGATACAGGAGCTCATGGAAAGGCTGATGGACTGCCCAAGCGCTGAGGCTTTCTCCGAAAGGCAGGCTATTTCCTAAATCACGCTGCCTTCCTCACTTGTAGACATGCGGGTCTACCTGGGATGCCTGGAGATAAGCTGCGCACAGTGACCTAGTAAATGCCATCCAGGTCCCCACTGTATCACACACCGCTCCAGACGTGGCAGACCCTGTCCCTCACATGATTTGGGCACGCCGTGCTCGGAATATCCTCTGATGCTTTCAAAACCTACATCTGAGTCCTCCCAAGAGCGGCTCACCGCCTGCCTCACGCCTGCCAAAGGACTGCAGGTCCATGACCTGGAGGCACATACACCTTCAACAAGTCTGGTACAGGGTAACCATGGTAGAAAGGCCAAATAACTGCACTAGATTGCTGCAAAATGCAAATAGTACATGCTTTTTCAGGCAAAGCATGTATAAGGTCTCCGCATCCTTACAAGCCACCTTACCCATTTGCTGATCATTCACAGACCTTTTAAATGTTGTTGTAGAAGCTGTAGTATTATCACAGCTTTCTACCAGGGCAGCCTTTGGATGTTTCCACCTGCTTGTTGACAGCTCTTCCTTGAACTCCTCTGTAGCATTTATTTCCTAGCAAAAATGTAAACCATGGAAGAAAATAATTTCTTATATCCTGACTCCTGGAGGTAGAAAAAAATTGCTCTTTCTTCACAGACATGTTCCTGCACCCCAGGTGTCCTTTACTTCAGCTTAAAAGCAACAACAAAGAAATAAAGAAATAAATAGGAAGTCTCTGTATGATGGGGCAGTAGTGTATGTGATTTTCTTTGCAAGAGCTAATATCTGACCTGGTACGCAATGCTAACTGCTCCACTATACGCTTAAAATACATCCTGTCAAAAGAAAATTTTATCCCCAAAAACCCCCCAAACCAGTGTCCTGTGAACCAGTTAAAAATTGATGTTCTAAGCAAGGGATATGTAGGGCAGGAGAAGCAGATCTGTAATCCCTCTGGGAAGGGTAAGTCCTCCTGTGGTCCCAGACAAATGGAGGCCTCTTGGGGCAGATATCGCTGATGTTGGTTTGTTGTTCTGGTACGGATCTGCAGCTCTGGATTGACACCAAGTACTCTTCAGAATGTCATTTGTGCCTTTAATGCCTCAAAGTAGCTCTACCTTCCAGGGACCAAGCCACGTAATCACTCATCAGTGCTTTCCCAAGCTCTGAAATAGGGACAAAAGCAAAGGAAAACCCAAATCCCCCAAATCCATATTCACTTTTCTACCCTAGAGACATACTGTGTGAGTGGACTGATGAATTTCTGTAAAGTGCTCGGAAATTATAGAATCAGATCCTGATGGCAAATAGCTACAGACCATCAAAGTGATAGGCACCCCCCACCCCACATCCCCTCCCCACACCCCTAGACACAGAGTCACGTACAGTGTGGGAATGCCGATTCAGTTGCAGTGCTCAACATGTGAGGGCACCTTCTGTAACCCTTATTTTTAATGCAAGTGTTTAATACAGTACAATAAAGCAGTCGTCCTACAGTGACTTGCAAATAGGCCCTCCGATCCTGAAAAAGCACTGTGAATGATAAATTATTCTTCCCAATATCGCTAAAGTAAAATCCACCTCTTTTTTCTCCTTTAGCTCTGGCCAGCAGCAACTGTTGGCTGCTGATAGCTACAGACAGCACATTTCCCTTTCAGGAAACAAATATTGTTTTATTTTGTAGAAAAAAATATCCCCTGTAATGTCAGCTATAAAATACAGTAACTGGTCTTCAGCAATACATTGAATTATACACACCTAACTGTATTGGAGACTATAAATTCATCAGATGGTGCAGGCCAGGGGGCTTGTGGAGTGGAAGGGATTTGTCTCTTGTCCCCCTCCAGGGAGAACTGTCACCCTAGCGCTGAGATATTGCTTGAGCGGTGGCTCTCCAGGGGCAGAAAAGGCAGAACTTGCTGAGTCTGTTTGCTATGTGCTTATCTATTATTGACATTCATATCCCGTAATAACTCAGGGAATAAAAATAGAAAATGTGCCCACTCAAAACATCTTTGGATCCTGAAATGACAAATTTCTACTGCGGGAAAGAGACTGATTGGGTTCCTGCCAGTCCAGTCCTCATGAGCAAATACCTTGCCATCTTCTGTGGTAAGTTTTTAGAAATGCACATGATTGTGGGGATGTGTCAGAAAACATAAAAGAAACATAAGCAGTGTTAATGTCACTGACATGGCATTAAAGCCTACTAGCAGCTGTTCAGCAGAGTTACATCATCCACGGTGATAAAGATGATCTTTTTTACGTTTCCTAGTGTTTAGTATTTATTTTTCTCTATTTTTGGGAGCCCAGTTCTATTACCTTTCTCCCCCTGACACTGACCTCTGACCTTTTCTTCCAGCTTCTCTAAGGACCATAAGGTGCCCTCTTAACAGCCTTTGAGCAATATTTCATATCTAGCCAGCTTTGTGTTGATAAAACAACCTTAGAGTTCAATCTCTTTTTTAATTATGTTTTAACAGAGAAAATAAAAATTAACATGGAATATAACAGAATGTATTTTTCAGGCTAAAGAAGCAGGTTAAGTTGTTGGGGTTTTTTCTGTACTGGTAAAGATCTTTTTCAATGCTCTGTTATTTCCATTATGGCTTGCATTGTAATTCCTAATCCATGTCAATTTTGAGCAACTAATTGCCAGTTAAAACACAATACAGTCTCTTTAAAATGAGAAGTATCCTTGCCTATACTAATGAACAGCTTTGCTTGATATAACTTTCTCCAGTGCTTTTTGCAGTGTCTACTGCTACTTTACCTTCCTGTACTTCTCTCATCAAGTGAGTTTCATTTTGAATAGTTTTGTCAAGAACAACAAAAATTACCTGATATGAAACCTCAATAAAATGATGAGACTATTTCTTCTGAAGTTGCCTTTTTGGGAGAGTTTTTGTTTAGATGCCAAAATATGAATCACATCAGCACACGACTTGTGTAACAAGTTCTTTGGTCACTGATTTCTGTCAAGTCTACCTGACTAATTCAGTGGTTTTAGGCCAACATTAAGACTAAAGCCTTATTGCTTTTAATAAGCCATTTTTATTATAAACATACGCATTGTGTTTGTTATTTTTATTCACAGAATTTTCATCAGAGATCTGTGCCCGAGATCTATGCGTCACTCATTACATGACAATAGATGCATTATACTTGTTATAAATCATGCGAATCTGGGGACAAACTTGACCTGATGTAGTCTGATGAAATGATAAAGTTGGCTTTATAGCCCCTGCATCTGTATGGGGGACTGGAGGTGTAAGCTAACGCAGGGAGAAAAGCACAGTATACCCCTAATTTCAGTCTATGCTTCTCCATCTTAACGCAAACAATCAATCATTACAGAAGGAAGCACGACGCTGATCCTTTCCCCACTAAGGTCAAGTAGTGACTTTGAAGTGAGAGAACTGGATTCACTGATAGAAATGATAGACAATTAGTGCGTGCTGTGTTTAATTGGAATGAATGAACTTGATTATTTGGTTTCCAATAAAGAAAAATAAATGGTACATAAATCCGTTAATAATGAAGAATCTTTGGTTGGTTGGTTGTTGTTATTTTTGATGCTCAGAAGTGGGTCACTTGGTATGTGCATAAACAAAGAAGATAAATGGCTAGAAGAGGAATGAATTTTCCATAACCTGATTAAAGGATACGTCTGGCTCCTCAGAGAATGTTACAGTGCTTAATGATTTTGTTGTTGCTGTTCTTAATGTGTCTAATGTTTGCTGTTTAAGAAAATCAAGAAAAATGTTAAAAGGTTGCTCCAGAGGGGAGCTGTCAGCCAGGAGGAGGAGACAGCCTTGTCTAGCCAACAGATTCTCGACTGGCAAACTGAAGAGGGAGAGAAGACCCCTCCCACCACCCAGCCCAGGGTAAAACCTCACTGGATCTAAAATGAGGGGCCAGTAAACTGTGTGATGTGACCCCCAAAACCCTGCTCCCCTGACTGCAGCCCGGAGCCCCAGCTGGAGCGTGCATGGTGCAGCGGCATGCGCACAAGCTTTGGGTATGGGCCTGCTGGCAAGCCTCGTGTGTGCCCCGGCACCTAGGGTCAGGGAAGAAATCCCAGCAGCCTCAGTTTAGATGTACCCCTATAGACCCAAGATGCCCCATTTTTCAGCATCCTCTTCCCCAGAACTGAGCATCATTGCTGCTGAGAGCCGGAGCACCCCTACGCTGGACGGGACCAGACCTTGCACACGTGGTCTGACCTTGAGCGCCCTTGCACCCTGTGCCTAGGAAACCAGGTTCAGCCTCTTCGTTGTCTGCCTCCTCGCAATTCATATATGACAAGAAATGAGTCTCAGGCATGGTGCTGCTGCCACGTTCGAGCTGCGGAGCTGGCACTCCCCCAGGGTGGGCAGCAGTCCCGTGGCAATGCCCCTGCGCCTCCCCATCCCTGGAAACCCTTGCAGGGAAGAGACCAAGAACAGCCTGCTCTTAGCCCGACATGCCATTCAGTTGGTGCCCTGATACAAATTTAGATGTGGATGTGTTGAAGTCCCTGGATCCTGCTGTGTAGATACAGGCTCTGCAGTCCCATCAGTTTGCACCAATTCCTGGTATGATCAGCATCCCCCAGTCACTGCACAAAGTTCGCTTCTCTCCCCAGCCGCTTTATCAAAATCCAAGTGTTGCCAGGATAGCATGTGCTCTTTTGGCAGTGGCTGTGAGACTAGACTTAAAATACTAATGGGTTGTGTTTTTATTTTAGCATGCTGCTAGTACAGTTCTGTGCAGTGCAAACTAGGGGAGGGAATTGGCAGATGCTAAGAGATCGTAGCAACGAAAGTTGAGAAAAGATGCATCGACAAAGAAAAGACAGTTACCTAGCCTGAAGGGCTTTCTGCCTGCCAAATTGCGAAAGTCTACTACAGACAAATGGAGCCATGAGAACCCCTAAAAGAGAAGGCAGAAAAAAATCCGTATAATATCATACGAAGGCTCCTTTGTAGTGTGAAATGACAAGCACCTTAACCAGAGCAGCTGCTATTAGCGATCCCCGAAATGACAGTTAGGAGGATGATGACAGTAATAATATACCTTTGAAGGATAAAGCCTTTATTAAGGAAAAATTAACCAAATTCCTAGTATTACTCAGTAATTTGTCTAGGGTCACACAAAGGTTGAATTTGACTCTCTCTAGAGTCAATACTTCTCAGGAGTCTGCATCTCCTTAAGAAAAGAAGCTCTATTTATTTCTTGCAGATCTGTTTGCACTTTGTATAGCCACTGCCATAATATCATCAAGCCGGATCCTTTGTTAGCTAAGGATCCTTTTCACATTGCTCACCATTTTAGTTCCCATAACAACAGAATACATTTGTAATATGGAAACCCAGCTTCTCTCTAGTCTTTTGGGGTAAGATTGTTTCCTCCACTTAAAAAGAAGCTTGTAACAGGCTAGAGGTTTGTGCAAACCTGAAAACTTGTGGAAACACAGTAGGTGATCTGATGAAAAGTGCTTAAATTCCATATTTAGACAATGTCTTCAGGTGAAGCAACAATTTCAAATGCCTGCAGCTTTTGGTTTTGGTATAGCCAGAAATTGCTATACCGTATCTGCATTTTCTAATTAAGATATGAAATGCATGTTTTTGAATGTGCCTTTTTAGATTCCAACAAATTCATTGTGTGTTTATGAAAACACACAGCTGTACCAAAGTTGGCTAGCCTAGCAAGGTTTATCTTCAGCCTATAGCTCTTTCCCTGAACTCAATACTGCAGGCACAATTTAATGCAAACCCAATTTATGACTTAATGCTCCAGGGACCATACTGGGAGATTGTTACATTATTCTTTTCTAATCCTATTTGTGTTTTAATTTGCTAAGTCTGTAATGAGGTGCATGCCTTGAATAGATTCAAGATCTTTCACATTGCTTTTGACTTTGTTTAATATAATAGATTGTACAGTTTGCATTCAGAATTGAGGTGCTCCAGTCAGTACTATCTCTTCATTTTCAAAACCAGAGTGGATAAAATTATGTTCTGAAAGTAATTGTATCCATGTTTCCTTGTTTATCACTTAATGGTTTATTTCCTGTTATAATTTTCTATTACAATATGTGAGGTCACAAAAATCAATTCTCAGTGGACTCTGACTTGACTGTTTGAAATTACTCCCCAAAACACTCTGAAAATATTATGGAGAAAATAAAGCACTGGGTAGTAAGTGGCTGGCTATACTGATTCTTTTGTATTATTCTTCTTTGATTTTTTGTGCTGATGAAACTCTAGTAGAAATACAGAGAAATGGAGTAAAACGTCAGCTACAGGAGATACCCAAGTGATGATAATCACATACCTCTATTTATGCCAATGATTTATGGCGATAAATCTACCCCAATACACCCAGAGCATTTTTTTTCTAAAATTTATTGTCTGTGATCCCAGTTGCCATTCATCTACATGGAGAATAGAAATCCCATTTCAGATAATTTCTTGATTTTAACTTTGTTTTCATTTTGTTTGGAAGAGAAAGAAAAAAAACACCTCCACAAAATATTTAATTTTATATTCATGACCATATTATAAAACATACCATACCACAAAACTAGAACAATTCAGAAAGAAAAAGTATTTGAAAAGGAAAAATTCAATACCTTGCCTCAAAATGTCCAGACAGACAAGGAAGGAAGGAAGGAAGGAAGGAAGGCAGGCAGGCAAGGGAGGAGGGAAGGAGGGAAGAAGAGGGAAGGAAGTTGGGAAGCAAGGGAGGGAGGAAGAAAAGCAATACTGTCACAGTGAGTTGGATTTTAACAGGACTCTCTTTTTCAGACAGCATGCAATACTAACAACATTTCTCTGATTGGTACTCCTTGCTGTATCATACAAATCTGTGTCCTGAGTCCTCTTCTGCCTGTAAGAGCCATACCAGGAGGAAATCAGAGCCATTTGCTGTTTTCTGAGCCCTGGCACTGTAGGAATCTCTATTAAATTTGCAAAATGTAGCTAGAGCAGCTATAGCATCACTGATCCAAAATGAGCTGTGGGTAGACACCCCACAGAGTACAGGAAACAGTGTTTGGACTGATGCTCATCTTTCGGTGTTTAGTACCGGTGTCAGTTCTCATCTGAATGAAGCCAGTGAGGCCATGTCCCAGCTAAATGCCTTCTTGCAATACCAGTCAGCCATCCCTCTTGAATAGGTAGGTAGGTCTGGGTACTTTCTCCCACGTTTTCCTTTCCTGGACATTGTTTTGCCTGGACCTATGCTCTTGGGGACAGGCAGAAGCCAAAAAAGTCCAGGATTTTATCAAAATCAAAAGACGGGTAATCTTTTCCCGTGTTTTTCTCCCTAATAAATGTATCCATCATTTGTGCAACAGCACAGCACAATCACGCCTTATGAGTCGCAAGTGCAGGAGTCCAAATATGCCTTGGAATAGTGAAAGCTCTTGTAATTTAATTTCTTTTTCAAGTATGCTTTCTGTTCACTTTCCACATAGCCTTGAGGACTAATAAATCAGAGTAATGGAAAGCTTGCAGAAATCTTGCATCATATTGAGAGCTGCTCTTAATTTGTGAAACCTCCAGTCATGCCAACAGATCCTTCATTTCCTTTTTTCATCAAAGCAAGCGTGAAGAAACTCCAGCCTTCCTCAAATTTCGGGAGAAGGAGAATGAGGAGTTTGGATTCATATCTCTGGCTCTGAGCAGATGGTTGCTGGATCGACTGCTGCAATACCCTTATTTTTGGGTGCAGCTAAAATCTCATATAAACTTCTTGATTTTGGTAAATCCAGACAGCAGGAAACTCCTAAGCACCAGTGAGGCCCCACACTGTCTGACATTTTTAAGTTCTAAGAAAATATCTGTGGGTATAACAATACCATCCAAGGAAACTCCAACTCCATCATTGGTTTAATACTGAACACAAAGCCTGAAACTCTCGTAAATACCTTACAGGTAAACTAAAGCAATCTTTACTTCAGATGGCTGAGAATGGAAGACGAGTCTTATCAGAATAGCCCTTGGTTAAGAGTAATTGGTTTTGGATGCAGTGTTGTCTAATTTGTTACAATGCACCTGCTCCCACTCACACCGGGTAGCGTCTGGTGACGATACTGATGGGAAGGACACAAGAAGAAGGTATATGGGGTTTACTTGAGGAATGAAGTAGCATATCCACAGACATAATGAATAGAAAACACCCAAGTCTAGATGGATGATTTTCAGACAGTCGCCTTCATAGAGCACAAGTGGCCTTTGGAGTCCTTCCTGATCATCTGGAGAATAAAATAAATCCTTTGTTTAATTACTGGGGATCCTGGCACCAGGACGGGTGCAATCCCCCAATATTGCTTCATCAAATCTTGCTCTGGCACAGAAAAAAACCACCCAAGTAAGCAGGCTGTGTGGTGGCTGCCTCCAGCAGACATGGCAAAACAGCTTTTGAAATTGGAGCCGGATGGTTTTCAGGAAGGGCTGCTGGCCATGAGCTAGAGGAGGAGCCCATCAGATCCATGGGAGAAACTTAAAAATGGCACTCCTGACTAACAGTCACTGCCTGCTCCTGCTATCCCCCACGTAGTGACTGGGTTAAGTGCACTGGAGCTCCAAATATTCCCTTCAGACAACTTTAAAGGGTTAAGTGGCATCCAGCGTCTAAACCTCAGCTGTGTGTGCTGCAGGCAGCCGGACCCCCGCCCCGCATGGGTTCCCAGGGAGAGGGCACGAGGGCTTCCAAAGTGGATCTCTGGTGAAAATGAGATGCTTGATTCCAACAGTGCAATGCTGGAAACCTTTTCACAGCTTCCGCCTTGCCTAAATCCATCAGTGCCGCCTCTCTATTTCACTTTCACACAGAGTTATGCCTCTCTATTCTGCCCTGACCTAGCCAGACTGAGAAATTAGATAAACTTCTACATTAGTCCCCAGAGGGCAACCTTCAGACATGACTAACACACCACTGGGACCAGCCTGTGCTTAGCTGGCTGCTCCACTGCTGTAGAAGATGCGAGTTTGAATCTTCTCAGGCAGAGCAAAGAGCTGAATGCATATTTCCCACTCCCTGGGTAAGTGCTCTGCCACTCGGCTTTTATTTAAAAGCAGGGCATGATGCACTTCTCATATGTTCTCATTTACAAGAAAGCAGCAGCAGCTACCCCTCTTTCTTCCAAAATTTCCTGTGGACCCCAGAACACACAGAAGTGTGTTCATTTCCTCTGCAAATGCCCATTGGACTTAGATCGCCCAAGGGTTTTACTCAGAGCAAAGCTCAGTTTCTGTGTCTCAGACAGTCCTGGGCCAAGTGCTGAGCTGCTCAGGATGGAAAACACAACCTGAGGGGCAAGGATGGAGGATACATGCCTTCACAGGCAGGCGACAAGCAAGCAGGTCTTTAGGCTTGTGTGTTGCACATTACTTGAAGATGGGCTTCATCTTACTTAACATCAGCCTTCTAATGGTTGGGCACTTCAATTACACTCATCTCGACCTCTTGAGTCAGCAGGGAGAGATGGGCGCCTCCCAGAGTGGACTCACTTATCAAAGGAGACTCACTTTTGCTTGATGCATGCACCTCAGGACGTAGTTCCACTTTTCTCTGGAAGCAGCATGGGTTTAAAGCTCCTTGTCCTTTCCCATGCACGCTTGCAGCTTACATTGGCTGCCCCGGCCCCCGGCTGCCTTCTAAGTCGGGACAGTGAAATCCTGTTAAAGCAAAGTCAGAATTTCCCATACCGCTGCCCCTGTCATGTCAAGGTTTAGTTTTGACTTCCTTTTGTTCAAGGGTGTCCAGATAGAGTAATTGGTGTTCTGTGACGGTAGGAAAAAAGAGTATCGGAGTATGAGGGAAGGATGTCTCTTACCTGCTAGTGTCTTAGGAGGCATTTATGAGAGGACACATCTTGTTTATTATGGGAGATGCATATTAAAGCATTAGAATAAAACTGTGACTTGACAGTTGTCAGTGTGTAGCAAAGAGCAACCTCACAGTGACAGTGCAGCCGGTAAAGCCTATGGGACCCTGTGTCTAAAGAACGGGCAGTGCCGGAGCTATGGGAGAATCCCCATCAGCTGGCAGCAAAATGCACTTGCAGAGAGCAGCAATGCACATTTGGCCAGGGAATATTTCCCATCATGGGCTAGGAGGGCTGCAGTGCCCTTCCTCACCCCACTCACAAATTAGTCCTGCCCTTACGCTTTGGGTCGCACACCCCAAGAGGGCCAGGCACCTGCACAGCACACCACCACCCATTTTCACTCACACTTCACACCAGTAACAGGCACCTCTCACCTGCAGGTCACAGCAGCCAAAGTTGCTTTAACGGTAGGCAACCAGGCTGCTGCAGACCATGGAGAGACAGGCAGGGAAGCACTTCCAACAGTGAAAAAAAAATTCAGTGCCCACAAGATAAAACATGTTCAGTGGGTAATACAGTGCCTGCATGCTAAAATTCCTGGAGATAATTAGACTTCATTTTTGCATATGCTTGTTGCTTAGTCTCAAGTATATTTTTCCTAAGAGCGTTAAATATTTTGTTATAATTCCTTGAAGACAGAAAGCATCCATTCCTCCACAAATAAAATCAGATATTTGTGTTTGTTCCTTTATATAGATGCATGTAGGAAAGTGTGGGCGTACATCTATATCTCTCTATTGAACATAACAATGTGCTATAGAGGTACCTAACCTTATAGTGGTTATTAAAAAAAAAAAAGAAGAAGAAGGACAGCTGTTAGGTGCTCTTTCCATGAAGCTTAGACAGTGGTAGCTAACCTTTATCATGGCATTAGCATGTATTAGCCAAAATAATACTTTAACAGTTTTTTAGTACCCGACTATATGTTCTGTTATAAGGAATAGCAAATGTTTAATCATAAATATTTTAATGGCTTCAGGGATTCATGGTATTCAATGACTGTGTTAAATGATAATAATCACATCTGGTTTATTACTATAGTAATTCAGCAGCTTCTCTTCAGTAGTTATTTTTTATTATATGTGCTGTGCTACTGTCATGGTCATTTATAGCAGTAATATTTTAAAGTGGCTCATTTGTTTGTTTAAGGACAGTTTCACAATATATTTCTGTATTAATATACATTTTGTACTATTATTTCCAAGCTGCCACTGGAAAATTGATCCTAGCTTGTTACGATGAGAGGGGCTGGGACTTGTGCAGAATGCCAACGCCAAGAGCGAGTGACGAAGCAGATGGGTAGTGTACTGGTCTCCACTGGGGCTGTAATTGCTGTTGAGTTTTATTCATAAATGAAGGGGTCCATTAAGAAATAGTTAACTAATAATAAACATGAGGGGAGGATCTGAACCAGGCGGAGCACAGACAGAACTAGAAAAATACCATAGTTAGTCAAAAAGCAAGTGGATATGGCCATTTTACACATTATTACCCAATAATACTCCCATTTTTTGCATGCTAGTGCACTTATAATGGAGGGACTTTTACTAGGGAGACAAGGGAGAACTGATTGATTTTGCCGATCGTTTTATTCAGGTACCTGCCCATTCTCAGTCACATGAGAGAGGTCTCATTTATCTTAATGGGATCACTCATGAGAGTAAAGGTTTGGAGGATCAAGCTATATATCAGCACAAATGGGAAGAAAGTAGCAGGAGTTAGTTATCAAATCAGAAGAGGGACCACTCAAGACTGAAAAGACCTTCCCTTGGAATTGCGATTTTCTAAAACCTCGTGGTCCGCAGGGTGCTGCACTTCCTGGCCATGGCATCCTCAGGCATCTGGGATTCAAGATATTTTCCTGGAGAAAGTCACAGGGGAACATAGAGCACAAAGGAATGGCTCAGAGGGTGGCATTTGTGAAGATGCGGTAATCTCTCGTCAAGCCCTAATAGCACTGGTGACTACTCCCTCTCTCAGCAGCCCAACCTTGGAAGGTTTATGTCGAATTTAAGGGCAGCAGAGCAGCTCCTGGCCATGATGACTTACATCAGAGCTTGCCCGGTGTATTGAGACCTTGCATTGCCTTTATAGCTGGTACAAAATAATTAGGAATCATATTCACAGGTGTGAAAGATATAGATAAAGGCATTTTGTAAATGTTGCCTGTGAAAGAAAAACTGGTAGAGCAAGGGTTAACTTTCTGCTTTCTCATTTTTTGCTCCTTTCTCTCTCTTTCCCCTCCCTTTCCCGCTTTTAATGACCTGGTGAAGGAAGCTCTGTTTAGTTCAGCAAAACCTCTCCACTATCCCACCACACAGGATGTATTGAATTGTTGCAGCAAAAGTTAAAAGGAAACTAAGGACAATTGTTAGTGCTTCTTTCCTGCTCCATTTTCTAGCTGGTTTGATTGGTTGGTGGGCTGAGGGTAAATGGCTTTTATAGCGTTGAATGATGAATGACTCTGAAATAGTCTGTAACCAGAAGTGCCGACTGACATGCTGCTGATTTAACTGACATATAGGGTTATGTTTGTATAGAGTCACTTAAATAAACATGTGTTAGGCTGGAGCCAGCTACGCCAGCACTTCTTTGCTTCCCCTCCACCCTCCATTTATCACTAAAAGATAACGATAACGATTTGATCTTCCTATCAGTCATTCATTATATTAATTAATTCAAATGTAATTGTTTTAAATGCCTCTCCATTGCTGTGGGTACTTTGTACAGCACTTAAAACACACACACTATCAGAGGACAAAATAAATCCTCAATAAAAAGATACACTCATCAAACAGGCTCCTTCAAACTAGCAGTCCCTTTCATCCCACAATTATCTCCTTAGCCTTCAAAGGCAGCCTCTCCCTAAATGCTCAGGAAAATAAATGGGTCCAGAAGCTTGACAAGGAGTTCAACTAATCCTGGCTCTTACAAAGGCGCCAAAGCAAATTCCTCAGAGAAAAAGCTCTTCTAGGAGATCCCCCTTTCCTCTACTCTTACTTACCTTTGTGCAATGCTTGTTCCTTTGTGGCTTTCTGTGAAGCTTCATCAAACCTTATAAAGGTCTTTATTCCTCTTTATGGTTTTTTTGTCTCCCAAGTGAAGTGCAGAAATAAATTTCCAATTCAAGCTTTAAAACTATATATACTGGCATTGGAACCCACACTTCTGTGTGATTATAGTAGGCAAGGCGGGATGCAACAATCTGTTTTTAATGTGTAAATCAGGGAAGAGTGAAAAAACAGGGTAAGAATTTACTCAAGGGCCCTTCCTCTGAGTAGTTCTTCAGCTTGTCTTTGGGATCCCCGGCTGACCTAACACTCAGCAAAGCTTTATTGCAAGATTCAGACGGGCTTAAGTTTTAATAACTCGCACATTGGAAATACACGGTTACTCAAAGTGCCAATGTGAGATAGCATCTGTTATAAGACTGTGGTTTAGGCACACGAGGATGGATTCCTTTCACATGAGGAAGTAAATGTAATTTAAAAATTCTATCAATTGCATTTACCAGATTTTATTCTTATACTCTATTTATTTATTTCCCATCGCTGCACACTGGGAGTGAACTCTGCCTCGCCACAGCCAGTCCCCAATTTCCATAGCAGCCTCTACATTCCATAGCAGTGCAAATTATCATCTACGCAAATTACAAAAAGACTGGATGAAATAATGCACTGGCTTCTTCGTCTTAAACATCATCTGATATTGCGGGGTTTTGAAAAATACTCCAGGTCTGAGTCACAACTAAGCCTCTCTCTGGGGTTGCCCACGGATGAATAAGGCTGTCTGTTTTCAGACCATTCTGCCCATGCTGCCATACAAAGTAGAGGACAAACAGACTTTGCCAGTGACCACGGCAGGATTTTTAATGCACTCAGTTACTAGATGCATAAAAGCCTCCTAGCCCTCTCTGGGACACTAACCCACACCCAAGCCTCCAGAGTATTCCTGTAAAGGGCTTCCTAATCCTGGGGTAGCTGAAGTAAGCAGGAAAGGAGCTGGCCACTGGCTTCGGCACTGTTTGAAGTCAACTGTTGGGGCAGAAGCAGAAGGGATGGAAAGGAAAGCTCTGCAAAGCTTTCCAGGCCCCAATCACCTCCACTTTTGCCTCTATCCAGCTGAGCTGGGAAACCCCAGCAGCCGGTGGGAGCTTTCCCAAACTTACACCACCTGCTGCTCATGCCCCCATGTTTCAGATAAGTCAAATGGGAAGGGAATTCTTAAAAAGCACATGGTGGGTTCGTGGTGTGAATCAAAACTGGGAGCAAATCGCCATAGCCGCTCTTGAGAGCTTTGGTTTCAGTCTTAAATGGCTGTTTTAATATGGTTGTGTTTCACCCTTCTTTTCCTTGCTTGCTCAAGACACCCAGATGGCTATTGCCTTGCTTTACCCCGAGCTTGCAGAAGCATCTTTAATGATGTCAGCCCATTCCTTGGAATGAGATTTGCTAATTAACTCACCCCCCCTCCCCTCCGTTTTCTGAAAAAAGGGCCTCGTGCTGGAGAACTGAAGAATTACAGGACATAGCAGTAGCTGTTGCATTTAATACCTTGTCGGCAGCATGATGGATTTAGCATACCCTTGTCTGGCTATTTGGATTCTGGAGAACACTGTATGCCTGATTTCTATCAGGTCTAAGCAATGTCTCATCAGGGGCCTAAATTACATGACAGGACCCCTTTAAGGGAAAAGGAAAATGAATACCACCCTCTATAAATTAGCTGGAACAAACAAACTAGTTGCTCAAAGTTACTGTACTCCTGCCAGGAGTCATAAACTAGCTAGCTGTGTTTAAGAAAAGTAAAAACTGTTTTTCCTACCATGGAATAAACGTCTCCGGGTTCTATTCCTAACCACAAATGGCAAATGTATGCAACTCTCCGAGAACCAAATTCTGCGCACTTTCCAAATTCGCTTAATCTCCAATCCTCGGAGATTAATTAACTCGACGGGGAAGCCAACACTGAAGTTGGAATAGAAGTGTTTTTTGAAGTAAGTGCTGTTCTGTTCATCTAAAGAAGCTGCTCTGCTGAAGCCAGCAGAAAAATCTGCAGTATTTAACCTAGATGCTCCTTTCTTCCAGTTTTGCAAGTTAAGTCTTGATTTTAAGTACAGAGACCCAACCAAGAAATAAATACCGGGCACAGATATGAACATCTTGAAAGTCAAAAGGAAAGCATTTATCTACTTCCAGAATTAATTGCAGAGATTTCTAAACAAACCACAGAGTGATCACACATTCATACAGCATACACAGTATACGTGCCCTGTGGGGAATGAGTTGTTTGGTTTTTCCACGGAAAGAGCTAATACTGTAGACCGGAACTCAAGAGCGCAGAGGGACTGGATCATCCCATTCACCACTGGGAGTTGCTGCCTGATCTCACACAGGTTCCTGGCAGTGAAATCCACAGGGAACCCCAGTATTGCTCCATGCCCCGACACTTGCAGACAAAGACAGAGTATGCAATATGCAATCAGAGGGCGCATTCCTCACCCTACCATAGACACCCCACAGATACAAATGCATGTTATTAATGTGGAGACACCACTGTGAGTTCAGCTGGGGTACCTGGCTGCTGCAGCACAACATTCATTGCTAAGCTATACGACAAATTGTTCTTATTCGGTCCTAAAATTCTCTATTAGGCTGGTTTCAGATTTCCCTTCAGGGGCATCACTATGTTGTGCAGGTCAAACTGATCCACTCCATATCTATGTAAGCACAGCCTTGAGCATCTCTGAATTGAAAAAGACCCACAGTAATGCCAAACACTGCTGAGATATGTTTGGTGGCTTTGTGACATGAATTGGGGTTTAACTGAGGCTGAACAGAGATCAACAAAATCATTGCATAGGTCCTGCACCTGGGTCAGGGCAACCCCTGGTATCAATACAGGCTGGGGGATGAAGGGATTGAGAGCAGCCCTGCCGAGAAGGACTTGGGGGTACTGGTGGGTAAAAAGCTGGACATGAGCCAGCAGTGTGCGCTCGCAGCCCAGAAGGCCAATCATATCCTGGGCTGCATCCAAAGAAGCGTGGCCAGCAGGTCGAGGGAGGTGATTCTGCCCCTCTACTCTGCTCTGCTGAGACCCCACCTGGAGTACTGCGTCCAGCTCTGGAGCCCTCAGCATAAGAAAGACACGGACCTGTTGGAGCGGGTCCAGAAGAGGGCTACGAAAATGATCAGGGGGATGGAACACCTCTCCCATGAAGAAAGGCTGAGAGTTGGGGTTGTTCAGCCTAGAGAAGAGAAGGCTTCGGGGAGACCTTATTGCAGCCTTTCAGTACTTAAAGGGGGCTTATAAAAAAGATGGCGGCAGGGCCTGTTGCGACAGGACAAGGGGGAATGGCTTTAAACTAAAGGGGGGTAGGTTTAGACTAGATATAAGGAAGAAATTTTTTATGTTGAGGGTGGTGAAACATTGGAACAGATTGCCCAGAGAGGTGGTAGATGCCCCATCCCTGGAAACATTCAAGGTCAGGTTGGACGGGGCTCTGAGCAACCTGATCTAGTTGAAGATGTCCCTGTCCACGGCAGGGGGGTTGGACTAGATGACCTTTAGAGGTCCCTTCCAACCCAAACTATTCTATGATTCTATGATTCTATGATTCTATGATTTTGCTTTGTGCAGGAGTCCTCTTCTGTCCAACTCACACAGGTGAAAGATAAGGGCTTCCTTCACCAATTCTCAGTGCTGCTGGTTAAACCAAACCCTTAAGATTTCTATTCCAAGACAACACAGATTTGGGAAAAAATAACTGGAATATAGTATAGTTTATTCAAGCTCCTTACTTCCTTCCCACATCCACATGACATACCTCTTGCCCATGCCTACAAGCAAATGTATAGAGAGCTGCCACAGGCTGGAAAATAAAAGTGTGCCTTCATAAGAGAAAGTGAGGTCAGTAATGGGCTTTTTCCTGGCTACAGACTCAATAATAGGTAATATAATTATAAACCCTTGTTTCCCTCACACCCCCCCACTCCAATGTTGTTGAAGGAACCTTAGGATTCAGCAGCATTTTCTCTAACGTTTTCATTGCAGCAAGAATGCCAAGAGTCATGTCTTCTCCATGGCCCTTCTTTTAAATCACCTGACATCACCCCGGTTGTCCTGACTTCATAAAGAGGCCTTGAGATCCTTCTGTAATTACAAACACATCCTGTCCTCAAGCCCAGCATCCACACCTGGTTCATGGCTTCCTCCCGGCTGGCTCTTCAGCTGTGCATCGCTGAATTGTTGGGGCTCACCGCGGTTCACTTGATCGCTCTTGACACTGCTTTACCAACAGTTGTTCAAAAAGCCATTTAAATGCTTTCATGCCTTTGTGAACAATTCTATAAGCAAGGTACATTACCAGCACGTTAGCAAGTGGTTGAGATGCTGACTTCTTTCAGATTAATTAGAAATAGATGTTTGATCTGTCTAGGCATCTTTGAAAATCGTTTTAGCACTTAACCTCTTCACAAGCCAAAATACATTTCAAAATTTAATCCACAGTGTCTAAACTTATCCAGTTGTAAAAAGAGTATGGAGTTATCAGTTTTTCAGTAGGTCTTGGTTAACAATTAGGTCTTTGAAGAAAAGGTTTGTCCTGCTCCACAGTATTCTTAACACCCTGAGCATTCTTCTCAAAATAGTTGGTCTTACACTAAAAAAGAGCAACAAAACCCCCCACATTGAATGTAAATTAATCAAAAGTATATGTCTTTTTTCTTTTCCCCCCCTCTGTTCTACTTACCATTAGTCCTTTCCTTTTCCAACCTTTTGGGCAATGCCAGCATCCATTTTATTAGTATCCTGTGTATTCTCCAACCACATTAAAGAAAATCTCTCTCAACAGCAAATACACATCTTAATTTTCTCCTGCTTCTTGATCCATTAGCAAACTTGCCAACTGTTCATTGCAAGTGAGTCATTTCCCTTTTGAGGAACCATTACTTCATGATTTTTAACCAATACAATGTGGAAAGCAACAAACTAGTATGGATTTCAGAGGGAACTTTTCAATCCAAACCAGGTCTGGAGTTCAGCACCTGAGATAAGTTATTTTATAGCATAGGATAAGATACTAACTCTGCTGTTTCATGACATGCCCTCTAACCCACTGCTATCTGAATAAAACATGCCCTTTTTCAACATGTATTTCTTGGTCTTTGAGCTCCCTTCCTGTCCTTGGACTTCATACTCCACTCTTGACAGATTTCTTGGGAAAGGACTAAGACAATAGGATTCCCCAAAGCAGAAAAACATTTATTCACAGGAAATATTCATTCCTGGGGCCTATGCTGTAGCAGAGTGCTGTGTGTGGTCATTCTGCCTTCTGACTGGTATTGCACACAGGAAACCGGTTGAGAGCTTGGTGATTGATGTGGGCTGCTGGATTTGGTCAGGGGAACAGATGTGTATTCGGTCCCTGATCTAACTGTGTAGAAAAAGTTTTAATACCTTTAAAAAGTGCCCAACTGCCCGATTTTGCCAAGCTAGTTTGACACATTACCTTATTCATGAGCTATCATTTTCATCCCAAGGGCATATAAACCGGGTAGCATGGAAAGGCGTGTTCAACTGAATAATTGGTATTCAGCTGTGCAGAAAGAAAATTGAATGGGCAAAAGGTCCAGCTGCATATCAATGCCTCGGACTGGTTGCCATATCCAAAACCCAGCAGATTATCTCTTTCTTTCCTGCTTTCTTTCTACAATTCAGTCTACAATCAGCAGGAATCCTCCACATAATCCATCAGACCTCTAAATAAAAAGCAGAAGGGTATGACAACGTAATGAAGGTAATGTGGGCAGCAGGGCAACACTAATGACCTCATCAAATGCTCACCTTTGCCTTTTTGGGGAGGCTGTGGCGTTTTTTTAGGTTTTTGAACAAAATTACAAGAATGTACGAAAGAGATCAATAGTTCTGTACACTTGGTGACTGACTGCAAATAAAGCAATATTTGTCATAGCAGCATGTTAGCATGTTCCTTTTACGATCAGTTAGCTATAAAGCCTGACAATTCACACATAATCATTTAATGTTTACCAGTATCAAAGCTTTTGTACCTCTGGGTTACTCACTGCAATCTGTCTGGCCCATGAGTATCTTGTTTGGACATGCAAGTTCTTCAGTACAAGCACTGTCTGTACTTTGGACTCTGTACAGCAGAGCACAGAACATATTGTTGGTGTTTAAAAAGGAAATGATTAATATTTCCCCTATTTACCATACTAGAAATTCCAATAGATGTCATCAGACTCTCTCAACTAGTTTCTCCTAGTGCCCAAGCATAGAAATGCTAGTTTAAAAACTTTTTGTCATGACTGAAAACCTAGTTTTCAGCAAGAAGCACTGGGAACTGAAAAAAAAAAAAAAAATACTAGAATTTCCATTAGAGTGAGATACTCCTCTCTGACACTGAAGTATGAAGCTTTTTAGCATCGGAAAGTGAGATACTCTTTGAGTTATATTACTGACCCTGTCCTAAACCTCCTAAAACTGAGATTATCATGAAACATATTCTTCCTCGGCAGCACCGAGAATGAAGCTACCCCTGACTGTTTTGCAATCATGTGCTGGCTTTCTGGAGTAGACAGGTCAAAGTGGACCAGCACAGGTGTGGACCAAATGTATGGACAAAAATGTAAAGGGGAGTGATATGATGGTGTAGGGAGAAAAGCCCCATCTTGAGACCATCATTCAGCAACGATTCTCAACTCCTGGCCATTCTGCAGTTTGCAAAAAAGCCTGCGTGCACAGCTTGGTCTGATGTTCATCTCATTCTGCTGTCACACTTTACATCCACATCCCTCCTGACTCTCTGCCAGGAGTGGTGGTGAACGCACGCTCTCTCCCAGCTCACGCACGAGCTGTGGACTTCTCAGCAAGACATGCCAAATTTATACAAAGAGAGGAAGAGCACAGATTTATCAGGAGCTCCACTGTGGTTCTTCACAGTTGTCACAGGCCTTTGGATGCTCTGCTCTAGGACCATGTCTCTGGAAGCGTGGAGAGATGACATCCCACAGTCCTGAACTCTTCTTTCAATCCTTCAGTAATGAAGCTTACAGAGGGAAGATGCTGCTACCAAACGGTCGACATTTCCTCAATGAATTAAAGTGTTTGCAAGGTCTGTACCTGCAACAACCTCTGCCTGTTTCTATCCTACACGGGGATGAAGACAGAGAGGAGGGATCAGGGCAGGAAACGAGCATATCTGCTGCTGGGAAGTCTTGTCCAATGTCACTCTGGTTGGTTTGGGGGCTTGGAGAAGCAAGGCAATGGGCCACACTTTAGAAATCACAGAGAGCTGAAGGAGTGATCTGCAAAGCCAAAACCAGCGGTATTTCCTTAGACTTGCCTGGATGACAGGGGCGTTCAAAAGCCCATGAGCCAGATGTGTGTGCCAGTTAAAGACACACTGTCACTCTCACTAAGTCACCATCAAAACCACTGTGTCTTTGTCTCTCTGTCAGGATTTTGATGGCAGGTTCAGGGAGAGCATGGGGGTAGAAAGAGGTATCAGGTTTTACAGGTATCCTGGATGTCTCCAGTGATATATGCACCATCAGAACATAAATATACCCTTCCAAAGTGGATGATTTTCAGCAATAGGAACCTGAAATCAAATTCTAGAAATGATGTGTAAAATGGGAATTTACACGTGCTTGAATAATGTCTCCAAAGTAATGCAGGCGCATCTGAAATTTCTCCCATTAGGTGAGGGTTTTCCGAACAAGTGGTCTGGGAGTCAGCCATGCTGGAATCAGCTCCTGTGGCAGTGCCAAAGAGCAGATTGACAGCCTAAAGGTACATCCCTTATTTTCTGGAAATCTCTGACACAGTCTTCACAAATACGCTTTACTTGTCGGATTTTTGGAGGATGGAAATTGTCCAGTACAAACTGCGTTGAGACCACAGTTTTGTAACATTGGAAGGAAAAAATAAAGCCTAGGCTCATGCCAACCTTGTAACCACACTGGCTGTACACTGCTTTTATTTAGAAGTGTAAGTCTGCGGCGGTTCAGTCAACCCAGGGGATTTTCTCCAGATTTACGCCCACATACCTGAAAAGGTTTTGGCATGAAATCTGTTGAAAGGAACAGAGGAGGATAAGGATGTTCAGAGTTTAATTTATATAAGCTACAGTAAACAACTAAAAATTAAACTAGCGCCTGAAACAGCCCCAGTCAAAGCCTCTCCCTCCTTATCCTTTTCCCTGTGACATTTATTGCAGGGCCCTAGAGAGGGCTGGAGAGTATGCGGTGATCTGAGTTTTAACACTGGAATGTAAAACATTTTCCAAACGGGTGAGGGGAGAAAGTTTTCTTTAAACACGCTCCAGGAACAGACCTGAGAAAAATGCCTGATCTGAAGAGGCCTGATGAAGAGTTAGCCTTTCATTAAATGGCATTTCCTTTGAAGTAGCAAAAGTGTATGTGGTTGAGGATGCATTTTTGTCACGGCTGCCTTGGGAGTCACATATCCTGTGATCACCATATTTTATTTTATCTTCATCTGTGACGTTTCACTTTTTGAAGGGTTTGCATGTGGTGGACGTGATGGTAAACAGTCAAATCACACTAGGAACGTCGAGAGCTGCCAAGTCAAACACCAGGGCTGCACGGGAGGCTGAGACAACAAGGTCTCCAGTGATTTGTCGCTGGTGATAGCAGTGAGGGCCATGGGCTCTCTCCTGCCTCTGGATTTCAGGAGTGAGGCAGGCAACACCAAAGTCTTGCATAAGTTTAAAAGATTTTACAAGTACTGGTCAGTATACCCAGTCAAGAGATTTTGCCTATCATTTCCCAGAGGGAAACAAGCCATCATGAGAAATGACACTTTTTTTGTTGTTTTTCTGTGTTTATACGTTTACCTACACTAAGGCATTTTGCTGTGTCCACTGGGTGCATTTGCACGTATAAACCTTACCTGAAGTTTCATTTCTGCTTTTCAAGTCTGTGCAGCTCTGTAAAGGCAGATGCGAGACTTGCCTGTCCTGTTAAACTAATTGCGCCGGGGCAGCAATTTTAGCCAGTATTAAATATTCAGTTAAATGCTATTCAATTTCTTTGAAGAGTCCTAATTGCAAACTAGAAGTTGCATTGATTAAAATACTGTGATTTGTGACCTAGGGAATTTTGCTACTAATAGTTTGTGACCTTTTCTTTGGATTTTCTCTGACTTTTCTCATGTCTTTTTACTCTTATTTTCTGTGTCAATACGCTCTCCTCAAATGTAGCTGAAAAATTTACCAAAACACATCAGTCATCTTTAAAAAGAAGTCTATTTTCCTAGTATTATTTCTGCATGTGAAGAAAATCCCTGCTAATGAAAAAAAAGGCTCACAAATGGCTTACATGTGTGCTTTTTTTCAGTAAGAGCCTGTAGATATTTTAAACCTGGGCTTGTGTTTGCAAAAGTAAGTAGTTATGATTTAGAAATAAATATGTGATGAAAACTTGGGCCGTTGACATTGGCAATAACAAGTGGGGATTGACAGAATCTCAAAAGTTTCTCTGAAAAACAATTTCTTAAAACCTAGATCTTGAAAGCTTCTCTGAGCCTCCAGTCTCCTATTTTATTTGCGTTGACCTCAGCTCAGGGAGCACGAGGAAGAGGATGGCCCTTCCCTGATCAATGCCTTGCCCCTGGGCTGAAGACACTGCTGCCTCTGGGTGCTCAGAAAAGAAATTATTTAGGAGAGTCCCTCCCTGGGGACCCTGAGGAAGCACTGAGAGACACTGCAGAGCAAGCAGGATGGGAAGGGACCTCCCGCGCTTTCCAGCCACTGTCTTCTTAGCACAAGCATAACATATAAAACCTTTCATGTAGTTATCCACCACCATCTTGACAGCAGTTTGTTTTTCCCCGCTGCTGCTCCGATTGGAAAACCGTTCCAGGACCTCCCTGCTCTGCTGATTGGGACTTTCTTCTAATTTCCAGCCTAAATTTATTTGCGGCCGGTTTATAATCATTTGTTCTTGTGCCAACATGGTCCTAAAACTGAAAAAAAAATTAATTTTTAAAATCACTTCTCCCTCCCTGTTGTTTACCACTGATGTATTTATAGAGAGTGATCCTATCTCTTCCCAGCCATCCCCTTGCTAGACTAAACAAGTCCCGCTGTGCAGGGCCAGCCCCATGGCACATCCGCCGGTCCCACCACACCGCACTGGGATGAGGTGTCCGAGGGAAAATGGGGGGCTGAGGCAGTGCCTCAGGGGGGACAAAGTGTTTCTGACGGTTGCCTTCATCACCTGCAGCTGTCCTTGGATAAGACACGCAAAAATGTCTTGAGGAGGGAAACTAGGGAAGGGTTTTACCCTGCAGTAGCTTCTCCGTGGGACCTGCCCTTGTGCACAGCCTCGCACACGGAACAGACCGGGTTTTCACCAAGGAGGGCTGCAGACCCACAGAAGGACATTTCTCTTTGAACAGCGGATGAGCTGCATATTCACACCCTAGTCCACAATAACTCATTTTTGCACTTGCGAAGTATATAAAGGAGCGTGATTACTCCTTCCCTTCATCAAGGTGAGCAACTGCCTTTGTACAAGCAGCGTTCGAAGTAGTGCAACAGCTACGCACACGCACCCCCTGAGCTTCACGTGCTGCAGAGGAGGCCAAAGGCTGTGCAGCACACATGTGCGTTTCACCCGGTATTACAAGGCAAGAGCTTTCAGCTTATCATTTCACTGGACAAATGATACAAGCAAAGCACGGCTGAACAGCTCCAGGCTTGGCATGAACAGCTCTCAGATAAATCAGGGTAACGTGTTGCTTTTTTGACAAGCTACCACCAAAAAAAGCCCCAGAGCATTCTGAAATACAGCTGGAAGCAAACAGGGCTTAACCATATGTGACTGAGAAAGTTATTAATCTCCTCAGAAAAACTTCTTCCATGGCATACAGGAAATTTTTTTTTTTTTAAATAATGAGTTAAACCGCAACAAATAGAAAAGGTTAACTGTTGTGGGATGACTAAGTCTCTTTGGGCCCACGATCGAATAAAATGCCAAACTAAAAGCAAAAGTAAGCATCTTTTGGTCTGGCTGGTTCCACAACACTTTGCAAACAAGTTGTCGGGGTCTTTCTGGCTCCCTGCCTAATTTTGCCCGTAACTGATACGCAGGCACTGCTGGGGGGGAAGCACAGCGACTGCTGGGTAGCAGGCAGCAGCACAGTAACTCCTGACAGCTTAGGACCATAAGTGAGGAATATTAGCTCGGCAACTCCAAGGTGTTTTCTGCTATAAATTATAGTGAATTTACTGCACTAAGAAATTACCAGTTTCTGGAGAAAATTATAGGCAATGTGTCAGCTATAAATGATTTATGCATAAAACAACCTGTACTGCAGGAACCCAGGGGGTATAATAACAAGACAAAAAATCATTTAATCTTGTATGTAAATTTAAGCAGGCAGGAATTTGGGAAGAGCTGCTTGTTTTTATTCCATCTTGTGTTGCTGCCAAGTAAAGACAGTACTTGAGCAGAAAGGCACTGATGTGGAGCAGGTAGATAGGCTTGCCAATTTCCAGCAAGATACATTTTAAACCGGCTTTTTGGTTTCAGTTCAACACCCTCTGAGAATTGATTGGTTTTTATTTGACAAGAAAGGAGTCAGAAAAGCCAAAGACTCTTTCTGGGCTAGCTAAACTCAGCATGAGCAATGCTGTCTGTGGGCCAGATGAATCCGAAACATGCCGGCGTTCAGCAAAAACCTGATTCCTCCCCCCTTATTCACATGCAGCAGTCTATTAATTCTTAGGAGACTCCTGTTGGAGTAAGACCGTAGGTGAGCAAAGAGAGCTGAATCAGCTCAGATCTGAAGAATCGGCGCCAGGTCAGGCTTCACAGGCAAACAGACACTTCATGTCAAGTGAGTGTCATTTCAGACAGGCAGCCTAAGGCAACGAAGAAATGGCATCAAGTTTTCTCATTTGATTTTTTAAATAATTTGTTAACAAGCTGCAAGGAGCTAATCTGGTTTTACACAGCAAAAATAGATGGCCACACTCCAGCTAGACCATGCCCATGGGCATTGCAGGCGTGCAAATTTGTAAGAAGCTCGCATCAAGCTCTCGCTTTCCCAGGGGAACATCTTTGGGCTGTGCAGAGGAGGCAGAGCCACCGCTCCAACTTTCCTCCATCAGTCCTCATGCCTCCCCCTCTTTCTAAAATGAGACAGAAAACCCAAGTGCTGCTCTGCCTGCTCCTTGTGGCACAGGGGCCCTTCCCCCACAGGGGAAGAGGGGGTGTCCCCTTGCTCTTACTGTCACTACTGTGGAAGAGCACGGTGAAATGAAGCTGACCAGTCCATATGGAGCCAAGTCTTGTTGCCTTTGTCATTTTCTGTTCAGGTAAAACTTCCCTCAGTGGCTTCACTAAGGTCTAAGACTTAAAGAAAGAGGCCCATGAAATATTTACCATCAGCGTACACGATAATGTGTTTTCTGCATATCTATATGCAATATGTGCACACATATAAATGCAGCGCGCACGCGCGCACGCACACATATATGCAATGTGTCTGAGTTATGATAGCTGTGGGAGTGATTACCTGGAATTGTCTGCCCATTGTAAATTAAATATGACAGTTCTACATCTGCATTAATGTTATTACTTTTTTAAGACTTCTTTCTCAGATGCTGGTATTGGTCTCACAGGCTGTGAGTATAGGTCGCACTCTTCTCTCTTTATTTTTCTTTTGGCGGAATAGCTACAGAGGAGGTCTTATCTCTTCATGGTCTTGCAGCTGGGATCTGAAGAAGCCAACGAGGGTGAGGAAGGGTAGGGGAGCTCTGGAAGGGACCACCCAAAGTAGGTTTACAGCAGTCATGCTTGTTACTCTATTCCAGAGAGCAGAGCAGAACAACAAGGGTGAAATAAAGAATTCACCTTTGCAAGGGTAAGAAATTCACATGAACTCCATCCTCAAGGAAAATACATGCAGAACAGTAGAGATTCTTCCAAAGAGCTGTGATGTGGAAGCACCTTTTTCACCAACATTTTGGTGGTGCTCTTGTGCCATGGTTCATTAATAAAATGTGCATCATCAAGGTCCAGTGGTAAAGCAATAACACATGACATAATTACTCAGGAGACACAAGTTCAGCACTGAGCCTCCTCAGTCCCCCGGATACAGTCTGAGCAGGTCTCCAGCGCTGAGGTCTGCGCTTTGTGCTGTAAGCAGCCCTGGCGTCTCACCACCCTGGACCAGGAAGGTAGCAAGAGATCTCTCCTTTCCACTGCCCAGTTGGTCCACCATCTCCCCTCTCCTTCAGTTCCCCGACAATCAAAGGTGCCTTATAACTCAAGTAAGACTCTGCCCTGCTTTTCTCTGCAATGGCCATCTTGTTTTGTTCCTGCCCCTTCTTTTTAAATGAAACCAAATCACTTCTTATGTAAGTAGTTATTACTACCGTGTGAATTGATCAGTGCCAAAAATATCACGGGAAGTTAGGGGAAAATGGCACCCTCATGGTGCACTACTCACAGGCCACAGCCTTTCACCGAGGCTCAAGATGAGCTAATTATTATGGAGCTCTTCGGAGAAAAAGGGGCCTCATTGTTGACCTATTGAAGAAGTTTGGGCAGCTCTTAAAAACAAATGAACATCTGAAAGAAGTTCAAACGGAAACATAAATAGATTTACGCGATGTTTTGCAGTTTATATGGTCAGGGAGACAGCTCAGGACAGAGCCAGTTAACAGACTGAGGTTAGAAATTAAGAGGACAGGACTTAACTTTCCATAGCAGCATGTTTAGACAGGAAGAAAAAGATGTGGTTTGTGTTTAGTGAACAGCTAGTGAAATGAAATATATTATGTATATGTGCTAGTATACCCTGATTCCCTGCCTCACTCAATTTTCTGCTAAGATACCATAAAGCTGAGTTACTGGCCAGCTGCACCCAACTGTGCTGCTCTTTAAACATTATTATACTATTCTAGACAAGTAGGTAAAAAAAGCCCAACACACGAGCTGCCTAGCGTGAATTCACCGATGCAGAGTCTGAGCACCAAAGGCTTCAGCTGAGGCGAGAACTTGGCCACAGTCTTGTGTTCCCAAAGCCCCTACGGGGCCAGAGACTTTTCAAGTATCATTTTTCCCACTTTTAAGCCAATGTCATGGTCTATCACATGTCAAGAGGTGTGGCATGTCCCCAGCTGAGGTGCAATGCTGTGGTTTCGTCTCTGCTCCAAGATCATCACACCAGACACCGCTGGGTGGAAGATTGCAGTGCTCTGCTGCTCAGGTGTGCCTGGTCTGAGGTAGGAGGCTGCCGCAATGCCCTGCATAAAAATATGGGATGTAGCTTATTCTGTGGGAAAGGCTGCAGAAGAAGAAGCAGCCTGTTACACGAGTCTCCCACTCAAGGTGTGAGACATGCTTGGGAGGAGAAAAAGGTTGGCTTGAGCTGTAATGACTTCATTTGAACAGCCAATGCATAGGATCAAGAACCAGCATCTATTCAAAGACCTTCAACAAATAATCCCAAACTTTCTTAGAATGTTGTTGTCCTCTCACTGAGAAACTGCTACTGAATTTTCTAGCAGGGTCTGGATTCAGGGACTCCTAGCAAAATGGTGTTTAGGTCCCAGACAACTGAAATCAGTCAAAGTTCTGTCATGTATTTCAATAGAAGAAGATTGAGCCCTATATAATATCAGTTCTGCAAAGGGAGATTACCGCTTCAGTTTGCCCCAGTACATCCCAGTATAGGAAACTATGCATTTTTACATTCCTAAGGAAAGAGCGCAAAGCATCAATTCACAAGACATGCTCATAGGAAAGTATCACCTATCCTGCACTCGGCTACATGCAGCATAAATATCCTAAAGAAAAATGTGAATAGAAAAATTTTAAGAATAATAATAACAACGCTAAGGAGAGATGTACTTGTCTCCTATGTTTTAAGGAATATATCTATACTCAGTCTGGCAGCCTTCCCACAATGTGGGCTCTTTTTTTAAATTCCCATCAAATTTTACTGCATTTGTATGATACGCAATTAATGAGCCATAGAATCATCGAAATTAGAAATGGAAAAGATGCATTAAGTCATCTAGTCCATCCCCTGACAGTGCAGGATTTTTCCCTACAGTGTATTTTTATATTTTCTAATGCTCTGTACAGTCCAGATTTAAATGTCTCCAGAGATGGAGCTTCCACCAATTCATTTAGAGGACTGCTCCATGGTCCTGTAGCTCTCACTCTCTGGAAGATTTTCCTTGTAAGGCCATGTACATCTTCCTTTTCTCACTTTCACTTCTTCTGTTTTAGCTGTAATCCCTTCTACCAACTCAAATAATTTCCCTTCCTCCCTGATATTTATACTTTATGTCATCATGCCCTCTCCTTAAAGATTGCTTACATAAACTATACACATTTAGTTTTCACGCCTTGCTTACATGCTCAACTGTTTCCCTCCAGCCCTTCTCCCTCCAGCCCTTTAATCATTTTGTGTTGCTCTCTCTGAACTCCCTCCACGTTGTCTGTTTCCTTCTGATAAAAAGGCAGCAAAGGCAGGATTCCAGGTGTGATTTTTCCAGGTTTGTACAGGAAAATGGTGTTACCCACCTGCTCCACACCGTTCAATCACTGTGGCTCCTCAGCTACCATATTGCCTTGAAAATGCATATGTGAGTTGCTGCCCACTGGTACCCGTATTGTAATGACATGTTATTGAATGGATTGAAAAAGCAAACCTCAGTAAGATTTCTGACTGTTCAAAATGGCCAATATTAGTAAATGATACATCTAGGTTGTCAAAAAAAAGAAATGGAGGGAGGGTAAGACAAGCTTGGAAAGTGAGAAGCAATGCCTTTGATTTGTTCCACAATTTTGAGGGGTCTCTAGAGATATTTTAAAGCACTGAGCACTGGACTTTGTATTTATCCTCTACATGATTGCAGCTCAACATTTTTGGATGGCATCCTGGTCCCATTACAAATACTGTGAGCTTTGTCACAAGTGCCCCTTCCTCTGAGTCCTTGACCATCAGTGAGACAAAGTTTTAAGGGGTGGGAGGTTTCATCACTGCATTTTAGGATCCAAGGGGGCTCAGGGTTAATCAGGTTGCCCCTCATTCCAGGGAGTGTGAGATCAAGCCTTTGCTTTCAACAGGGAGGTGAATGCTGAGAAGAGCCAAACCAAAATCAAGAGGCATAAAGACATCAAAAAATGCCACAATGATGATGGTATAAAATCCTTAATAGAATAAAATAGGTGGACGCTGTAGCAACAAACCCCAGTCATGGTATTTCAAGTGAAGTGATTCCTTCTTCCGCTCTAAATCCTTTTAATGTGCCTTCTATTGAATATCCCATACAGGTGGAGTACTATAAATTCTGCTATCTAGCAGCACACACCATTTGTATGAACACTTTATTCCAGCTGAGATGCAAGTATTAATAGCAATGCGGATCCTTCCTTTCAACCCCTTCCCTTCCCCAGAAAAATTTATTTCTACTGCCTTTGGCAAGACTTGCTCTGAGGGAGCTCCCATAGAAGGAACAAATACAGTGAGTGAGAAGTAATTCTAAAACTCTCTTTTATGATAGACATTTCACATGTAAAGCTGTCTTGACCTATCTGTCTGTTTCTCTCAGGCTATACCATTCTGAAAATTAATTCTTAATGAATCTTTAAATGTGTGAAGAGTGCCATGTGCTCTAGCAATAATAATTAACATAAGGGAAACTGTAGGCTTCTTAGGGCGGGAGTGAGCATTTTGTACTTGTCTGCAAAGTGTCATCCACCTCTGTGAACTGAGTTAAATAGCAAAATAAAAGAGTAAATAACCTGGGAGCAGGGCATTGTTCCACATAACCCCACCAGTTCACTTTCCCATGCATTGGTCTAATACACAGTATAGATTTTTCAGAAAAATGAGATTTTTGCAGTCACAGCATTTTTTGACAGGATTGTATCAGAGAAGCCACAGCTAGAAAAGACCTGCTAGGTCACCCGCTCTATTTCCCTGCTCCAGAGCCAATACAGCCTCTGGAATGGCTCCATGAGCAAGTGTATCAGTAAACTAATT